>NW_026926534.1:52500-282623 GCF_032062105.1 Saccostrea cuccullata | reverse complement strand
GGTAAGATTTTCTTTCATTCATACAAATCGTAGAACTGTGTCAATATTAACTGGTATATGGATTATGCTGATCTAAGGTAAGGGCTACATGTGTCGATCAATTATTTATAAAGAGAGAGAAAAGAAATAAAATAACATTACAATATATTGTTTTAGAAATATAATTAGTCTTACCGAAAAAGCTCCAACTAAGTGCAGATACTGATTTTTTTTTCCAGAAACAACAACATTTATAACACCTTTGGATGCAATCACAACTTCGTATGCAGCAGCAGGTGAAACATCACCGGAAATAACATTCAGTGCTCAAAACACAGTCTCCATCATTGATTCTACCAATGAGTCAAGTAAAGAAGTAACATATCCACCAACTAACCCCTCTACTGAGACAAGTAAAGATGTAGCATATCCACCGACTAACCCCTCTACTGAGACAAGTAAAGATGTAACATATCCACCGACTAACCCCTCTACTGACTCAAGTATAGATGTATCATATCCACCGACTAACCCCTCTACTGAGACAAGTAAAGATGTATCATATCCACCGACTAACCCCTCTACTGAGACAAGTAAAGATGTAACATATCCACCAACAAACCCCTCTACTGAGACAAGTATAGATGTAACATATCCATCAACTAACCCCTCTACTGATCCAAGTATAGATGAAACATTAGAACCAACTAACCCCACTACTGAGACAAGTATAGATGTAACATATCCAACTACTAACCCCTCTACTGAGCCAAGTAAAGATGTATCATATCCACCAACTAACCCCTCTACTGAGACAAGTGGAGATGTAACATATCCCCCGACTAACCCCTCTACTGAAACAATTAAGGATGAATCATATCCACCAACTAACCCCACTACTGAGACAAGTATAGATGTAACATATCCAACTACTAACCCCTCTACTGAGACAAGTATAGATGTAACATATCCCCCAACTAACCCCTCTACTGACTCAATTATAGATGTTACATATCCACCAACAAACCTCTCTACTGAGACAAGTATAGATATCAGATATCTCCCAACTAACCCCCCTACTGAAACAAGTAAGGATGAATCATATCCCCCAACTAACCCCTCTACTGACTCAATTATAGATGTTACATATCCACCAACTAACCCCTCTACTGAGACAAGTGTAGATGTAACATATCCACCTACTAACCCCTCTACTGAGTCAATTATAGATGTAACATATCCACCTACTAACCCCTCTACTGAGACAAGTAAAGATGAATCATATCCCCAAACTAACCCTTCTACTGAAACAAGTAAAGATGTATCATATCCACCAACTAACCCCTCTACTGAGACAAGTGTAGATGTAACATATCCACCGACTAACCCCTCTACTGAGTCAAGTATAGATGTAACATATCCACCAACTAACCCCACTTCTGACTCAAGTATAGATGTATCATATCCACCAACTAACCCCACTACTGACTCAAGTATAGATGTAACATATCCACCAACTAACCCCACTACTGACTCAAGTATAGATGTATCATATCCACCAACTAATCCCTCTACTGAGACAAATAAAGATGAATCATATCCCCCAACTAACCCCTCTACTGAGCTAAGTACAGATGAATCATATCCACCTACTTACCCCTCTACTGAGCCAAGTAAAGATGAATCATATCCACCTACTTACGCCTCTTCTGAGACAAGTAAAGATGTATCGTATCCACCAACTAACCCCACTACTGAGACAAGTAAAGATGTAACATATCAACCAACTAACCCCACTACTGAGACAAGTAAAGATGTATCATATCTACCAACTAACCCTGCTACGCAGCGAAGTAAAGGTATGATATTTTGAACAAGTAGCCTTTCAATTACTATTAAGTAGTATAGATGTTACAGTACCGGAAATCAAGTCTATACATTGATTAAATAAAGATGAAATATTTTACTGTGATAAATCGACACATTTCGTATGCTCTTTTTGCCAGCAAATTATGTGTCTAAACGTGTTATTGAGAATTTTTTTATATTAAATTTAATATATAATATAAATTAAACTATAATATATATATATATATATTAAACTCGGAGTTAAACTTTTTTGTATATCCAACTCATCATAATGACATGGAAAATTATTTTAATGTTTATATTGCAATCAGTTTCAGAAAAAAACTTGACAAAATACTATATGCCAAGAACAATTAACATTTATACATGATTCAAGGTCACGCCTGTTTCTGATTTTAGCTGGAAGTCCAATCTTGTCCAGTGTCCAGTGCAGAGGTAAAGCATTGATATTGTGTTATCTTTTTATTGATTAAATATATGGAGATTACGAACAGTAATGTTGTTCAGAAGTCCATATTTAAAAACACAAATCAGGAGGAAAGCAAACACAGACCTCTAAACATCAGAATTTTAGTGGGATCAGGTGCCCTGCGTATAGGAGAAAACGTAAAATGTCTTTGTCTTAATTATTACGACCAAATTTTTGTGTCGGAATACTTTTCAGATGTGGATCACATTGACGTATTTAATGACCACTCTTGGGACATAAAGCTAGAGATGACAAGGGCGTTAGACGGAGACAACATGACCTGCTTTCAGCTACCCCTACAGGATGAACAAACCCCCTTCTTCCTGGTCCGGATATCCGTATCTGAAACCTTTGGGATTAAGGCTATTCCATATGAAATCACCATAACAGGAAATGGACTGTCATGTGATAGGCACTCCATCGCGAGGATGAGTCAGGCAAGATTTTAGGAATACAATACTGCGAAAGCTTAATCTTGTATTATAAAACTTGCTGTAACTCGGGCATCCTAAAGCAAAGCTTTCATTTTTTAATTATTTGTAAAAATGGTATTTCAAATCTAACTTTAAATATGCTTGAAAATAAATTACGCCAAACTAGTATAGTAATTCTTTGATGGATTTTTAATGTTATCAACAGAATTAGAACGTTGAAATTTTTTTTCACAAATGTAGGTCTTCTATCGCGTTGTGGGACAACCAACACAGTTTTGTTCGCTGCTCAGTGATGTTACAATAGCAGGACTTTCTGTCTGCAAGTACTATTGTGCATGTCCTAATCCCATTAGCTGCAGAGAACTAACCATCTACCTGGCAAGTGGTAAGAACCGCGAACCCTGGTCCTTATGTGAAGTGTTTGTGTCTACCTAGTATCCCGAGCCCGATCTCCTACTGAACCGGAAACCCTGGTCCTTATGTGAAGTGTTTGTATCTACCTAGTATCCCGAGCCCGATCTCCTACTGAACCGGGAACCCTGGTCCTTATGTGAAGTGTTTGTATCTACCTAGTATCCCGAGCCCGATCTCCTACTGAACCGGGAACCCTGGTCCTTATGTGAAGTGTTTGCATCCAATCGCTAACTGAACATTTCTTTTACTATAACAGAACGATGCTCCTATTAGAAGAAAACAAATCTCCTACTTCTAAATGAGAACAATTCTTCTACTGAAAAAAAACCAATGTCCCTGCTACTGGTGCTGAAAATTATTTTTTTTTATTTTGACAATCGACGATGTAGTTATACTATAAAACAATACGTGTCTTTTAAAAAACCTCAATGTTTATTAGGTAAATTTTACGGCTTATCTATCTGAATCATTTTCCTCTTTAACTTGGTTGTACACATTTTTGTTACTACATGCAGTTTCTGCCATAATTATCTTTAATGCAACGAATATAGAAAAGAGAAAATTCTGCTTTTTATCAACATGATCATTGTTGAGTAACGGTTTGTATACTACTGTTATTTTTATGGCTTAATTTTACATGATGACATTCTATGTTTATAAAAAAAAATGCATTGGCGGAGGCTGCACTAGTTTTTAAGTATTGAATGAATGTTGTTATTTTCACTCAGATCATGAACCCAAAGCAATTGTAACACATGTACACATTATTTTTGCATTTACCAGTTAACTCTCTCTTAAGGCATGATAGTTTTTATGTGTCTTGTGTATAATGGGTTATCAAAAGTTTCACAATATCTCTTGTACATAACCACAATTCGGAATGAAAAAAAAACTAAGGGTGTCCAAGGTGTGGACAATCCCTAGCTCTGAGACAGTCTTTATTTATTCTTATTCATTTAGCGCTAGATCTGATGTTAATAAAAAAAATATGTATCACGTATATATATTTGACTTTTTATCCGAAAGCATTCCAAGAGCTGGTATTTACATAAATAAAGGGCATAAAAATATGGGACTATCTATCAAGAGTGTTTGTCAAGGGCATTATACGCTTCTAGAAAATTAATGCATCAGTTATAATTAATATGTAAAATAAAAGTCTACATTGGGACGTCAATATAACCAAGCTATTCTTGACATCATTTTATGGCATATACACCTTACAAACACGTCATTTTCCTTTCACTCCTTTCCCCTCACTTCCCCTAATTACTATTTTACTTTCTCCTCCCTTTCCCCATTTCTCAAATCTCTATTAACGTCATAAACGACTCTTACGTCTATTAACCACTCTAGTTTAGAAAGGTGCTAAATTCACATTAAAGATTAAGGAAAAAGCAATTATGAAGAAAGAAATTTAGACAGTATAAATATAAGCAATGACTTCATATTTTGGATGTCTTCGGTCCTTTAACACATCTGGCTGTGCCAACAAATCATCATACCGCGCTAACGTATGAATTCAATGCTTAAAGATAACACATGCGATCCTTGTCACTTCGCGGTAGAAATACAATAGGAATTATATTATTTTCAATACTCTATGAACACCTTCAAGTGCGGTATATATTGTTTTGACCCACTTGAATAAAATAATTACCTTTTTGAATTAACGAAAAAATACAACATCTGTGTGTCAAAAATTAATAGTCATTTTCTTTCCTCACAATGCTTATTTGTGTATTTTAAAGCTTTCCAACGTCACAAACGGCTCTTGCGTCTATTAAGCACAAGAGTTCTGAAAGGCGCTAACGCGCGGTATTCAATTTATCGGCACATCCTGGGGTGGTATAGGACCGACAATATCAAAAAATAAAAAATCAATGTTTAAATATGAAGTGTCTGATTTTTAAATGAATTTTTCCATATTTAAATTTTTATTGTTAATATGCACAATTTTATTTGTTATACATATACAGCTCAACAAACCTTTTAAACTCACATGGTTTTTCGCACAAAATAAAGTCACATTTTTCTTGCAATAAAGCTTAAGATTATTCAGTTTCAGTAGGAGACATAACCCTTATACTATTAAATTGTTTGATGTTAAAGGTGCACATACTTTGAATTAATTATCTTTTATTTTAAAAGTCAATGTTTTAAAAGGAAATTTGTTTATAAATTGTATGATGTTATATTTGTATGATTCTATCATAGGTTTTTACAACTTAATTAATGGAACTTTCTTTGATACTATTTGGTTGAAATGTTCAAATTAACTTCTTAAAGATTAATATTTTTCGTGGTACTTTGCACATTTTCACTACTTGTCTTGGTGTTGTCGAAATTCAGCGCCGAAAAATGACAAAACTGCATAGAGAAAATGTGTAAAAGGATAGAATAATAATGTATTGTTTATCATTTAACAAAGTAAATTGTAAATATCGAATAGAGAATTCTTTTACATTTACGGTTTGAAACTTTTAAATTTTGCGTTGGAAGGTATCTTTCATGATGATGGATTTCAGGAAGTTAACCTGAAAAATGCCATCTTTTAACATGGGAAGCAGTCAAACAGATGAGAAGTACTTCTAGCATCTTGTGCCTTAGTGTTATATTTATGTTCAGAAAATACAGAAGTTACATGAACTGCACTCTTTCTGTATTAAGGCATGGCAAAAGTATGCTTTAAAATGAACGGATACAAAAACGGTTGCATTTGACGAGAGACGTGAAAAAAAAAACATTTAGAAACTCTTATAAGATATCAATTAAGAGCATATAAAAATTCTACCAATTATTATGTGTGAATTATGTTAAAAGTAGTTGGATATGATCAAAATTAAGTTATAAATCATTTTTAAAATATATTTTGTTGTCACATTAGACACTTTTTGCATTATAACAATGTGACCTTAATTTGTGCAAAAAACCATGTGAGTTTAAAAAGTTTGTTGAGCTGTATATCTGAAACATTGCAGAGTGAAACATACAACTAAAAATAAAAGAGATAGTCATTGAGTCAAATGCTGACTTACGTTTTTCATATTAATTGCTAGTCCATTATTTATACACTGAGTTACGACGGATTTTTTCTGCTAATTCCTGATCATGACAAGAAGCACACGGCGGGTGTGACCGGTCAGCATAGGATGCTCACTCCTCCATGGCACCTGAGCCCACCTCTGATGTCTCGGAGGTCCGTGTTTGTTCTGCTCATATTTTGTATTGTTTTATGGACTTTGATGTTGAATACTGTTCGTTATCTCCATATCTTTCTTTCACATGTATCAATGATTTATCTATTAAACAATCAAATTTTGGGGGTTTTTTTTCGGGGTTTGCAAAAATGCCCCTTGTAATGTGTATAAATTCTATAATGTATATGTTATTCAGCTTACTGATAAATATGGTTTTACTGGTTATGTTTCATAAATTATGCAATCCCCTTTTTTCTGTGTAATTTTAACTCGACAATAGCGAGGACTTTCCAGATAGGAACAGTATGAACGAGGCTTCCACTGACACTATTGACACGAATGTAAGGAAGACTTGCAGGTAAGGTTAATATGAGCTTTTTCAGTCTAGATTTTCTGTGTCTGTTTTCTGGTTGAGATGGGAGAAATGTCAGTCAAATCTTATCAGGGATAAATTTTCAGAATCCCATTTGAAATATTTCTATGTCCAATTTTTAAACCATTTCGACGTCTATCAATATTTTTAATTCCAAAATTTTAAAGAAGGCAAATGAAAAATGTTTGCTGAATATTTCAGCTGATTGAATCATTGTCGTAGAGAGATCAGATATAGTTTTTGGTCCCGTTCGATAATTTATCACCATGTGCCTCAAATTTTTATCTTTACTCGGTACTCATGGCAATTGAGCAGTGATTGAGGGTTCTTAATCATGCCATGTCTGTCGTGACACGGGGCCTCGGGCTTTAAGGTCTCATCCACAGCTTTCACTTTAAGAGCAGTTGCTTCCTCAATTTTATAGACTTTGGTCAGTCACTGTCGGGGATTATATGCAAAATCATCCAAACTTGAAGAAAGCGCTCCATCAATTAGCTTCTTAGGTGAGTCGCAGCCCTTATTTAAACTCACGAGCGTCCTTTGAAACACAAAAGATAAAATGATAAAATCAAAAGAAATGGCCAAAAAATGGCAAGATGATAAGCATGTTTTTTTTGTGTTTGACAAAATGTTAAGACTTTGAGACAGAGAGATTTTGATTTTCTTTATCCCAATGTACGATAAAAAATGCTAGAATATACCTGTATCAAGTAACAACTTGATGATGTCAGTTTGTTTTTCCTATCAGTAGGCTTTTTAATATGTGTGACATTCTATGTTACTGTGCTATTACTAATTTTCGTCGGGGGAGGGGGATTTCGTGGTTTTCAAGGTATGATGAGACCCAAAAATGTATGTCCACCACGAAATGCAATTTTACACATATGTAAGAACTGAACAATTCTTCAACAACGAAATCAAATCCCCATTTCCCAATATATTTTCCTCAAACCATGAAAATTTCCCCATCGAAAATTTAAGTCTTTTTACCAATATACATGTAAAATGAAAAAAAAAATAATGTGATGAAATACCCCAATATGGAGATAACGAACAGCATTCGTGCTCAAAAGTCAATATTTACATTTACCAATGTCTTTCCTTATATGACAATATGAATTAAATTGACATTCAGTTTTCAGTGAGATGCAGTAGGGAAAATCGCACGAGACAATTGGAAAGTCTTGACTGTGACGTCATATGACGACGTACACGTGCGTTATATTGCATTTCAGTAACAAGTCCAAATAGCGCTTATTTTTCATTGTAACCGGAAAAAAAGTGAAATATAAATATAAGAAATAAAATATAATTTTTTAGAGTTTCATTGGGGTAGGTCATGAAATCGGGCGTTATAGAATTTGATCACGCGACCGACTTCATGTCATATCCCAATGACACTCACATGGACTTTGATATGAATATTGTTTGTTATCTCCATATCCTTTAATGTAACCCACAGGTATGATGAAATGTTAGAAATTAAGTCAGAAACAACTTGATTTTCTTTTGATACTAAATGTATATAGTAATTGTTATGTCCCTCCATCTGTCCGTCTATCCGTTACGTTTTGGGGTACCCATCTTTTTTTCCATAACTCCTCTCATACCACTGAATGAAATTAGATGAAACTTTCACTGAATATTTATTACATATTGCCATTATGCACCTTCTATTTAACTTTTTGATCCGACACATATTTTTGATATCCCACAGCAAAACTTTAACACTGCCTTTATAATTCTATGAGAGGCGGGGGTATCATTTAGTGAGCTCATTCCTCACAGTACCTATAACTTAATGACTGTTTATAACATATTACAATTTGTTGAATGAAATGCCTCTATGACAAGGAAAATAAAACGGTTTTCCTTATGTCAGAAGAATACGATAAAAATTCAGTGTATTTTTTCTGCAAACGTTACATGATGCTGCATCATAATATAATAAAATGAAAGCGAGTCATTGTGTGTAAAACATTAAGACGACAAGATGGAATGTACTCTAGTTGAATCAAGAAAATAAATGATAACGAAAATCGAGCGAGTTAAACGTTTTAAAAAAATTAAAAATGTCTCAAGAATAAATGAAAAATATATTTACATCCCAAGATGCAGGATCGAGTTCAGAAAAGAGAATTCGCTATATTTTTTTTTTCCTGTTCTGTGAACATTTCTATATCAATTCAAAATAAACAGTGGAATGATCAAGTTAAAAACATAATGTTTACAATAGGAAATGGATAGAAGGTTATTGATTTTTTTAACAAATGCAATGATAGGTTTGACTTCTCAAAATTCTTTTTTTTATAATTAGTTATTAATGATGCCTCAGTAACATTGTAGGATTCAAAACAAATAAATTTTGTGATATGAAATGCCCACATGAGCATTTTATCATATATAATGCAGTGAAAATCGACACTAGTGAGTAAAGAATAAAAGGATATAATGACCAATATTAAAGATAAAAACTCCATTAAACAGTACAAATTAGGAGTAGAACAAACACGGACGACCAAAACATCAGAGGTGGGATCTGGTGCCCTGGAGGAGTGAGCATCCCCTGCCCATCGGTCACACCAGCCGAGTGCACCCTGTCATGATATAAAAAAAAGAAGAAAAACCGTCGATGATTTAGTATGTAAATAATGGAATAACAATTTGTACGAAGAACGTCCTTTATGCCAAACGTACTCTGCAACAATACAGTCTAGGTGTGGTGAAAATCTTATGTGAATGCTTAACCATTCCAAGGAACTTCTCATAAAAATTTGATATCATAAAATGTTACCAAAATAATGATATTGAAAAACTTTGGTACATTTTATCTTAAGCAGGTGAAGAAGTTATAAGGACAACTTTCTATAAGAAATTGAACAATATCTAATATATGTAAGTCAATCATACTATTAAATATGATACGAGATACGTTTTTAATGAGAAGAGAAAATCATTATTTTGCTTTTGAGGTCATAGAATTAAAAGCCAAAATAAAATGAAATGTAATTATATTTTCAACAAAATGAGTCTTTATTGAAAATCAATCACTGGTTGATAGGCAGATATTGACCAAAAATACATTTATTCTGAATATTTCATTTCAGTGGCATTTGTTGCTAAACAAGTTTATTCAGTCTATTGATTTCTGCAAAATATGTTTGAAAATTATCAAACATGCTCTTTAAAACTGTTAAATACTCAAAAAGTTCTAAATTTATGCATTGAAATTTAAACAGATGGGAGAATCTAAATGAATGAGATGTGTTACACATTTGCCATTTCATGAAATTTAAAGGTAACAATAGGGGTAAGGAAAATGGCACACAGAGACTTCTAAAATAGAGAGAGGTAGGATCAAATTTAATAATAAACATGGAAACTTTAATTTTTCAATTGTCAGCTTCCCTTATCTTGCAATACTGCACCCTACATACCTGTTGATGGATCTTATAGATTGTTAGTCTATGATTTAAACACTGAATCAACAGCGGATTTTTCCAATCATGACAAGGAATACAAGGAGAGTGTGCCCGGTTGGCAAGGGATGCTCACTCCTCCATGGCACCTGATCCTTCCTCTGATGTTGTGGAGGTCCTTGTTTGATCTGCACTTGTCATTTATTGTTTCTGTGGACTTTGATATTGAATACTGTTCGTTATCTCCATAACCTTCATCCAAATTAATTCGATAGGAAAGTGCATATAAACAGTTTCTAAAAGGTTGTAATCTTTTGACAAACATGTTTATGAAACAAGACTATGAACAGTATTGCTGAAATCTTAAATTTTATGATTTTCTTAAATTATATGGTCGATACAATGAACATTTTGTAAAACAAGCGTCAGACAGCATTCGATTTATAGATTGCATTTGCTAACATGATTATTTTATTGACGATAGACGTTCCCTTTTAAATGAGGTTGAAATATAATATAGAAACGGTTCTTTGTGCTTGCATTAGCAAACACATAACACAATTTTGTTGAGTGATGCATATTTATATTTTATGTGAATTCTTTTCTTTTGAGCACTTTTGTAAGTAACAGTAAGAATGTAAAATAAATAAAAAGCAGCTAAAATGTTCCAGATTAGGTAAACGGTTATGCGACTCTACTACAAAATACTTATGATTCAAGGATATAAATTTTGGTTTGTCATTTGAAAATAAGGAGCGGAACTTGGATATGCTTAATCTCTAATATTCTTACAATTTTTCATAAAGTCAGATGCTGATTGACGTTTTTCATAGTAATTGTTGAGCTATTCCTTACCCAATGAATTGTTGACCCATTTTTACCATTATTTCCCAGTCAGGACAAGGTGTAACCCATCGACAGGGGACGCTCTCTCCTCCATTACACATCATCACACCCTTGCTGTTTAGAGGTCCGAATTTGTTCTGCTCCTGATTTGTAGTAATAATGGACCTATATATCATACTTATATTTATCTCTGATATGAATTATCTTTTCAAGATCTCCCCTTTTTTGTCTCTTTTAGGGATGCAGCATTACCTGAAAGAAAACAGAAGGATACTGTTGATTATCTTATTAACTATTCATGGTAAATTTATTGTTAATTTCTATTCATAAGCAAACATAAATTAATCGTTCGTTTATAAGTTACGTCTGAATTTTTTCTTAATCATAATTTGATTGACATAGTTTTAGAAATGAAAGATTTCTTCTATACTTGCCTCAAATTTTTCTATGCACATCGATATTTTTTTCTTATCTAATTCTTTTTACTCCAAATATTTGTCAATTGATTTTCAAAGCAAAACCAGTTTTAGGCATCCTTAGATGAATAATTCCTCGAAATATGGTCTATATAGGGTACATGTACAATGCCTGTTAAAGGAAGGTTCTCAAAACAAGACCATTTATTGCAAACATGTTCTATAATTGCTTTATTTCTCTATATCAAAATGGAGTTATTTTTACTGATTTCTAAAAATAGATATACAGGCGCAGGACCCCTGTTTAGATGGAAACCACGGCACTCCATCTTCCTTGGAGAAGCGAAGCCCTCTGTACGTTATGGATTCATCGCCGATCTGTGACCGGTATATCCTAGAGGGTTGGTACGGGGCGAGGGGATACAATATGTCTACATCTCCTCCTGCTCTTACATATTGTGGCACACTGTATCCAGTCTGGTTAAATGGTAGGTGTTAGAATTCATATATCTAAACACATGTACTAACTAGTATTTACAAAGCGAATATATATTTGAAAAATGCATACTAAATGGCAGTGAAAGGATGCACATATATTGCACTACTTTCATTTAATTAAAAATGTCCCTTTTCAATTAATCTTTAACAAGAGTAACGCTTTCAGTACACTAATAAACTATATGGACATAACAAAAAGTATCCAAGTTCAAAAGTCAAATAAAAACAAATAGAAGCAGAGCAAATACGGACTTCCAAAACATCAAAGGTGAAACATCCTCTTCCAATCGGCCACACCCGTCGTTTTCTCCTTGTCATGATCGGAAAATAATGAAAAAAAATCCATCATGAATTCAGCGTGTATATAATGGCCTAACGATTAGTATGAAAAAATGTCAGTCAGCAACTAAGTTAAAAAAATTGTATCTTTATGTTTAACCTTTTTTACATTCATAATAATTGCACAAGATTTAAAAAAATGTCCTAATTGAACAATAATGGCACAATTTCTCACAATTATTCCTTATATCATCGTGCATCATGAATGCATGAAGTAAAATATTACTTGTTATATAAGATCAGCCACCCAGTGAAGGACAAACTGGATTGCTATCTGCCTGTCAGGTTGGATTTAGCGCTAACTGTGACAGAAGTTACAACATTGAAGTGAAGAACTGTGGGGAGTTCCTCGTCTACAAATTAAAGCCAGTGGATTTATGTAATTCTGCATATTGTTTTGGTATGTGCCTCAGTTGAACATTGTTTTCTTGTTGGAGTGATAATTTCCAGCGTTACACTCAACTACGGGCAGTATTTATATACACAAATTATAATATTTTTACAGAAACGCCAACGGTTATAACATCTTCGGTTGCAATCACAACTTTTAATGCAGCAGCAAGTGAAACTTCACCGGAAGTAACATTCAGTACTCACAACATAGCATCTACCAGAGTTTCTACAACTGCGTCAAGTAAAGATATATCATATCCACCGAATAACCCCTCTACTGAGACAAGTAAAGATGAAACATATCCACCGACTAACCCCTCTACTGAGACAAGCATAGATGTAACATATCCACCGACTAACCCCTCTACTGCCTCAAGTATAGATGTATCATATCCACCAACTAACCCCTCTACTGAGACAAGTATAGATGTAACATATCCACCGACTAACCCCTCTACTGCTTCAAGTATAGATGTATCATATCCACTAACTAACCCCTCTACTAAGACAAGTATAGATGTAACATATCCACCGACTAACCCCTCTACTGAGTCAATTATAGATGTAACATATCCACCGACTAACCCCTCTACTGTGACAAGTAAAGATGTTACTTATATACCAACTAAATCTACTACCGAGCAAAGTAAAGGTATAATATTTTAACCAAGTAGCCTTTCAATTACTATTAAGTAGTATAGCTGTTACAGAACCTGAAATTAAGTCTACACATTAATCAAATGAAAATTTTAATCTGATAAATCTACAATTATCTTATGCTCTTGTTTCAGAAAATTATACTTCTTAACTCGTTATTGGATTTATTCGAAAATTAAAAATGCAGAATTAAATTGTTAATCATTCACTCTGAGTATAAGCTTTCTTTGTATATCAAACTCATCATAATGGCATGGAACTCAATTTTAATGTTTACATAGCAATAAGCTTAAGAGAAAAAATGAAACAAAACACTGTTAGACAAGAACAATTAACATTTAAAAATGATTTAAAGACTCACCTGTATCTCATTTTAGACGGAAGTCCAGTCTTGTCCAGCGTACAGTGCAAAGGTAGAGCAATGAAATTATGTTATCGTTTAATAAATGATAAATAGATGATTACATTTTCAACAGTGAAATACTGTAATTTATCCATTGCATAAAAGTGTGATATCCTGTCACAGATTTACCTTCCCATAACGAAGAGTTGTAAAAATATTCCTTCGACTGTTATAATATATATATATATATATATATATATAGAGAGAGAGAGAGAGAGAGAGAGAGAGTAAATAAACCATTCTGGCAGATAATAATACTGCCATTTACCCCAATACATGTTGCTAAAATCTATGTTTACAATGTTTTCCATCTCGCATCATTTAGCTATGACGTCTCAACCGCTCAACTATGACATCATGTAACCTATGACTATATATAGAGCTTATATAAGGCCTACAAAAAGACAAATAGCGACTCATGAGACAAGATTTCTTTTTATATTTTCACTCGTGCTTCGCACTCGTGAAAATATCAAAAAAAAACCTGTCCCACTCGCGAAATGTATTCCATATTCAACAACATTGTACAAAACATTAAATATCCTCTATGTATTCAAGCTCAGAAGTCCATATCAAACAGCACAAATTTGAATCAGAACAAACACGGACTTCCAAATGACTAGAGATGGGATCAGGTGTCATACATAGAAGATTAAACTATGCCATGCATAGAGGAAGAAACATTATAGAAGATTAAACTTTGCCTTAATTATCACGACCAAATGTTTTTTCAGTCGAAACAGTATGAAAAATCCGTCGTCAATTCAGTGTATAAATAATGGACTCAGATTTTTATTGCAGGTGTCAATCATATTAATATATTTAATGACCAATCTGGGGACATGAAGCTAAAGATGACAAGAGCGTTAGACGGAGACAACATGACCTGCTTTCAGCTACCCCTCCAGGATGACCAAACGCCCTTCTTCCTGGTCTGGATATCCGTACCTGAAACCTTTGGGATTAAGGCTATCCCATATGACATTACCATAACAGGAAACGGACTATCATGTGATAGACAATCCATAGAGAGAATGAGTCAGGCAAGATTTTATGCATGAAGTACTGTCTGTAACTTAAGCACTGTACAGCAAAGCTTTCAAATTTTATATTCTTTTTTAAAAATATGAATTCAAATCTAAATCTTACTTTTATTATCATTTGTTTGACAAATTCTTAGTGTTTTCAACGGAATAAGAACGCCATTTTAATTTTTGTTTAACAAGTGTAGGTCTCCTATCGCGTTCTGGGACAACCAACGCAGTTTTGTTCGCTGCTCAGTGAAGTAACAATATCAGGACTTTCTGTCTGCAAGTACTATTGTGCATGTGCGAATCCCATTAGCTGCAGAGAAGTAACAATCTACCTGGCAAGTGGGAAGAACCGGGAACCCTGGTCCTTATGTGAAGTGTTTGTATCTACCTAGTATCCCGAGCCCGATCTCCTACTGAACCGAGAACAGTGGTCCTTATGCGAGGTGTTTGCATTCAATCGATAACTGTACATTGCTTTTCCTGAAACAGAACAGTGCTCCTATTGGAAGATTACAATTCTCCTACTTCTGAATTAGAACAATTCTTTTGCGGAAACAAAACTATGCCCGAGTAACTGGTGATGAAATTCTTTTTATACTTATTATTTTGAAAATCGACGTATGTAGTTACCTCATAAAACATGTAAAACAAAACGCATCTTTCAAAAAACCAATTTAACTCGTTTATTCGGTATATTGATACACACAAATGATTAAGTGTGCAAAAAAACATAGTCAAAAGTATTATCTAAATAGAAATAGAAATTATAAATTATTGATCTCAAAAGATCAGTTTGTAATTGAAATGGTTGTTTTAGCTAAGAAAAATAAATCGTTCAGTTTTATGTTACCAGAATAAAGACCGAGAAATAAAATTTTTATTTGCATATTTACTTAAATTAAAATTTTCTATATCAGAAAACTTTATTTAAAAAATATTTTCTATCATGTTCTATGTTCAATTTATGACAAGTCGATATATACGGTCTTTTTCTTTTTATCCAAAAGCATTCCAAGAACTGGAATATACTTGAATAAAGGATATAAAAATATAGGACCATCTATCAAGAATGTATGTCAACGACATTTAATGCTAAGAGAAAATGCATCACTTAATTAATATGTAAAATAATTGTCTACATTGGGACGTCAATAATAACGTTATATTATAAAACAAAACGCTTCTTAACAAAAACCATGTTTATTTGATAAATAGATCCACACAAATTAAAAAGGTTTATCCATGCATATTTACAGCTCATTTATCTGAATTATTTCCCTCCTTAACTTTGCTGTGTATATTTTTTTGGTGCATGTAGTTTCTGTAGTTATAATCTATAATGTAACGATTCCGCGAAATCAAATGTCCTACTTTGTATGACCCATTGAATAACAATCTGAAAACTTTAATCGTTTTCACGGCTTGAAATTTTAAT
The DNA here is from genome assembly GCF_032062105.1 of Saccostrea cuccullata. Lineage (NCBI taxonomy): Eukaryota > Metazoa > Mollusca > Bivalvia > Ostreida > Ostreidae > Saccostrea > Saccostrea cuccullata. Next base: position 266,445 of record NW_026926534.1, on the reverse strand, counting down.
GATGACATTCTATTCTTATAAAGAGATCCCTGGAGGAGGCTGCTATATTTTATGAGTAACTCTTATATTCTAAGTTTTGAATAAATGTTGCAAATTTCACTATAATTATGAAACCAAGGTAATTCTAACATATCAACACATTATTTTTGCATTTACGAGGTTTTCCCTGAAGGCATGTTAGTTTTTTTTGTGTGTGTTGTATATAATGGGTGATCAAAAGTTTCAAAATATCTTTTGAACATAAGCACCATTTGGCATGAAATATAAACTAAGTGTGTCAAATGTGAGGACAACCCCTCGCTCTGAATAATTCAATATTTTAACGAATTTATCACGCATAAGTTCTGGTTTAAATAAAAAAAAATGCTTTTGTTTCTGATTGAGAATATCAATTTATATTATGAAGGCCAGGTCTTTAAATAATTTGTCGGAAACTTATGGTCAATACAAATACCATCCATCATAAACTCAAATGCTGACTGACGTCCTTCTATTATATTGTTTGTCATTTTTACATACTAAATATTCAATGAATTTTTCCATTTTCTACGATCATGACAGGATCCACAAGCCTGTTACTGATAGGTCAGAAGGGGATGCTTACCCTCACATGGCACCTGATTCCACCTCTGATGTTTTAGAGGTCCGTGTTTGATTTGCTTTGAATTTCCTTTGTTTGAATGGTGTTTTAGTTGGCATAGTGCTTGTTATTTCTATACTCAATTTCAAAGTGTAAGAATTATGATTTTGTTTTTAATTTTCGTTAAGAATGAATAATATTGGAGGATTGATCTTCTTTTGTAGGCATCCAATCTTTTTAGTTCACATTGTTAACAGTATTATAATACTGTTATAGATTATATGATTTGGAAATACGATGTAATATTTTGTAGAGAGAGAGAGAGAGAGAGAGAGAGAGAGAGAGAGAGAGAGAGAGAGAGAGAGAGAGAGAGAGAGAGAGAGAGAGAGAGAGAGAGAGTGGAGAGAGAGAGAGAGAGAGAGAGAGAGAGAGAGAGAGAGAGAGAGAAATTCTGACTTATTGATCTCAAAAGATCAGTTTGTAATTGAAATGGTTGTTTTAGTTCAGAAATATGAATCGTTCTGTTTTATGTTACTGGAAGAAAGACCGAGAAATAAAATTTTTATTTGCATGTTTACTGAAATTCAATTTTATTATGTCAGGTAACTTTATAATATTATATTTTTTTTCTGTCTCGTAAAACGTATCTATATCTTGTTCTATGTTCAACTTATGATAAGTCGATATATATGGTCTTTTTTTCTTTTATCCGAAAGCATTCCAAGAACTAGTATTTACCTAAATAAAGGGCATAAAAATATGGGACTATCAATCAAGAATGTGTGTCAAGGTCATTTCTCGCTACGAGGAAATGCATCAGTTAATTAATTTGTAAAATAAAAGCCTACATTGAACGTCAATATAACCAAGCTATTCTTGACACTATTTATTGGCTATACAAATTCATTAACCTGTAAAAGCATATGAACCACCAGCATTTTCGATTACATCAATATAGGTGCGAGAACTCCTTTACCTTGTGGCTGTAGCTTATTCCCCACTGCATTTTATTAAAAATTGATATTAAATATCAACAAAATGAGGCATTTTTAATATTTGAGGACTAAATTAAATAGCAACCCAAATTATACTGAATAATCTGGGTTGGGACAGTATAGTTATAGCAGTATAGTTTGGGTTGCTATTAAATTCATTCCTTATAATTTAATTTTCAATCATTAAGGAGGAATGCCACACCAACTTTTTATTTTATAGATCTCTGAGTCAACCTTTTTAAACAATGGTTTCAGCAGTGAAAGGTCGACATTAGCTCTTAATTATTTTATATTATTTTTTGTATTTTTTCAAAGAAAATGAAAAAAATTATTTACATCCAAATTACATGCTTTCTTGTAAAAATTTTGCTGTAAATGAATGCATCACATGAATACCAAATAAAATATGTAAAGAAAGTCTGGTTAGACTTTTTAATTTTTTTATAAAAAATATCTATGAAAATAAAACACATAATTTGTTAATAATTTTTAAATTTGTGGTTAAAATCTTCTAAAAACCAGCCACAACTGGGGAGAATATGTTCATTAATCATATTTATAAAAGAAATTGAAACGAAATAGCAAAATTTTAGAGAAATTTTTTTTTTTTTAATTTTGGCCAATCTCGATCAAAATTAAACCGATCCCGACCATAATTGTACAATTATTGGAAATAAATAACATTTTCCTAAGAACACTAGTCTGATTAGGTGTTATAAGAGTTAAAACATTACAGAACTTGACAATAAAACAGATTTCTTCATTGTAAATACATGAAGAGGCAATAAATTAGCATTTTATTCATTTTGTGTTAATTTTGATCGGGATCAGTTTATTTTTGATCGGGTTAGGTCCAAATATTAAAAAAATTAATTTTTCTAAAATTTCTCATTTCGTTTCAATTTCTTTTAAAAATATGATTAACAAACATGTTCTCCTTAGTTGTGACTAGTTTTATGGTGTTTTTAACCATAGGTTTAAAAAATATTCACAACTAATTTGTTTTATTTTCATAAATAATTTTTTATAAAAAAAAATTTTAAAGTCTAACCAGACTTTCTTTACATATTTTATAAGGGATTCATGTGATGCATTCATTTACAGCAAATTTTTTACAAGAAAGCATCTAATTCGGATGTAAATAATTTTTTTTCATTTTCTTTGATAAAATACAAAAATTCATATAAAATAATTTAGAGCTAATATTGGCCTTTCAATGCTGAAACCATTGTTTAAAAAGGAGGGCTCAAAGATCTATAAAATAAAAAATTGGTGTGGCATTCTACCTTAAGTATATGAAACAGGACAATGTCTACCTTAAAAACGACTTCAAATTGTTCATATTAAAAAAAGTTGCGTCAAGCGGATTGATACGTTTTTAAAGTAAGTCATCGTGATGTAGGCAAAGCAGATAATACAATTTAGATGAATTTTTTATCCGATTAAATGACGCGTTACAAACAAAATTAATTTATTGGTATTTGTAATATATCTGTGCAGTATTAACGCCTGTCGTGGATAAGTTTAAATACATGTATGACAATATTCAAGCGTTACTATTTGCTCATTGGGGTACTTAGTGAGGCTTATAAATGAAGAAAGACAACGAGTTTTTCTTAATAATTCATGATTTATCACTTTATACGAAAATGGGCACATCTTATATTATTAGAACCCCTCTGTCCATCCGAGTATATTTTAACACAAACAGACGTTTTGTATTGAAGGCTTGCAGTCGAGTATTATTTGTATTACAAATTCAGAATTCAATAAAACTACAGGATGTTGAACATTTTTTTCTAAAATGTTGGTACATGTAGAATTATGTTATACATGTTTTATTTGCTTTATTATGAGGGCAAGCGCTGATTACAATCAATTTTGAAACCGATCCAGTCTACTGTCCTTTCTGACATAATTCATTTTATCAAATAAATTCTGCAATATAACTACTTTTTATCAACAACCTTACTAAAAGTCGGAATTTCGTGAATGAAATACAAGGAGATAACGAACAGTTCTTATGGTCAATATTATTGCCTTATTAATAAATGTTACCTACATGTATCATTGGTTCGTATTTTTACCATGTTCTATAGTAAATACAAAATTTGATTACGGAATGTTCCGTCTACTAGATTCATGCGTGGAGCTCACGGCAGGTATAACCAGTCAACAGGAATCCTTAATCCTCTAAGACACCTGATTCCACCCTTGGGATTTCATCATTTCCTGTTTTTGCTCTTTCCATCAATTTGTATTCTTTGGAGATTTTGAAGATCGATCAGTATTTGTCATCTTCATTTTTATGCCATCGAAGGATCCGGGAGGTATTTTATTTTTCGTCCTGTATGTCTGTTTGTAAACCTAGCTCAAACCTATTGCGCTGTCAAGGATACGTTTATACTAAGCTAGTCTACGTCCCATTCCAGAATTGTGTTACCATCGGGAGCATAGTGTTATTATTCATATTTGTTGTGAGAGGACAGGGTGTTTTCGTTGAATACAGAAATTTGTTGTCAATTCAAATGTTCCGTCTTCCGTCAACACTGTTTATAAATGATCATGAATAATTATAATGCAGACTGACGATTTTCATACTAAATTTTAGATCACCGGCAATGGTGACGTCTCCATAACATTGAAATATTCTGGAGAGGGACGTTAAACAGTATACAATCAATCAATCACATTGAGTTGTCGCTAGAATTTCCAATACTGTGAAATCACTTATTTTCGTGGCGGTTTAATTTTCGTTGTTTTCGGGGTTTGAAGAGTCCTAGGAATTTATTACTACCACGAAGGGTACAATTTCGATCACTATACTGCAAAATAATTCTTTCGCCACCAATTTTAATCCCCATTTTTTTCTCAAACCACGAAAATATTACTCCTCGAAAATACGTTATTATACTGTACTTGTCGATCATTGCAAGAAGTACATAGTGGGTGAGGCCGATCGGCAGAGGATGCTCACTTCTCTATGACACCCGATCCCGCCTCTGATTTGTATGAATCTAACCCTAACCCTAACCCCGAGTATGAGATTTGTATCGTCTACGTTTGCTATGCCACTGATTTGTATTGTTTAAATGAATTTTCCGACCGAATACAGCTTGTGCATTTAAAAACCATAATTTCGTAAGTTCTATAGACGATACAATGACGTCAGCAAATAATATTTATTTTTGAGTCAAATGCTGGCTGACGTTTTTCATACTAATTATTAGCCTTATATTTATACAGTGAATCGTGGGTTTTTTTTTAAAGCTATTTCCCGATCATGACAAGGAGCACATGGTCAATGTGACTGGTCGACAGGGGATGCTCACTCCTTTATGGCACATTATCGCACCCCTGATATTTCTGAAGTCCATATTTACTGTGCTCCTTTTTTGTATTATTTTATGGACTTTTGACTTTAAATATTGTATGTTACCTCCAGATGTTTCCTCTGCATATATTTATCCTTTTATTGTGCATTTAAGAGCCTTGTGATTTTATTCAGTCATGAAGAAAGTCATTATAATGAAAAATGTCTTAAAATCAATATTAAAGATGAAATTAAATCTCCATATACTTAATTATCCACTTTTTTCGTTATTTAAAGCAATATGAGCTGCAACTTTGATGTCGGAATTTTTTGTTGCAAAATTGTATAGAACTACATGTATTTCAATGACAGAAAAAAATAATGTCAATAAACTACTCCTGTTCATATTTACGATGCAAGAACTATTTATAGGCTTCGATTGAATCAAAATTACATTATTGTCGTCCTGTACAATAAAGAATTCTTATATAAAACTGTATATTGTATTTTATAAAGAAGTCGTTCTTCTCATTTATTTTAGCCCAATTGATCACAAACGTTTAAGTTACATACAAATTAATCATAATAACATATTTTAGCATCAAAATAAAATTTTCAAAAATGCAGCTCATATTGCTTTAAGCAATGAATCACTATGACTTGAAAGATATAGTCTCATTACTGCAACGGTGTGTACAAACAAATTGAGTAACGAACGTTAGCGCGTTGTGAAAATTTGTTTGCACACATGTACACCGTTTCAGTTATGAAACTATTATCTTTCAAACAATAATGTATTGCTTATATTTACTTTTTTCATCTCTCTGCATTGACTGCAAATGTGATTTGGATTTTAAAATCCCAGTAGTATACTTCCTGTAAGCTACTATTTAATCAGGAGGCAACCCGACAGCTTCAGCTCAATTTGATTTTTTTTTTTTTTTTTTTTTTTTTGCTTATGACATTGAATTTGTTCGGCGTTCAACGATTAGGACGCCAAAATAAATGTATGCTGTATCCTTTTGACACCTTTTCCATGTTATGGTGTTTTGAATGTAATATTTTCATTTCACTTTAGATGAAAAACACACGTGTAATGTAAATATATATTAATATAATGGTTTAAAATGTATAGAATAAAACGGAATTAGCGTTTAATTCTAATCCTGAATTAAACTTACTGGGTTTTTTTTTTAGCTCTACTGGTCAGAGACCAGAAGAGCTTATGCGATAGTAATGCATCCGGCGTCCGTCCGTCTGTCCGTCTGTCTGTCTGTCTGTAAACAATTTTTCAAAATGCTACTCCTCCTACAGTTTTGGTCTGATTTCAACATAACTTGGCAAACAAGTAGACTACACTAAGATACATAATTCTGTGTATCGGTTTTTGATTTCGAAAAACGGTGTTGCCATGGTCACTAAAAATAGAAATTTCTGTGAAATTCTTTCAAAATGCTACCCCTCCTTCAGTTTTGGTCTGATGTCAATATAACTTGGCACACAAGTAGACTACACTAAGATACATAATTCTGTGTATCTGTTTTTGATTTCGAAGAACTGTGTTGCCGAGGTTACTAAATATAGAAATTTCTGTGAAATTCTTTCAAAATGCCACTCCTCCTATAGTTTTGATCTGATTTCAATATAACTTGGCACACAAGTAGACTTTACTTAGATACATAATTCTTAGTATCGGTTTTTGATTTCGATGAATGGTGTTGCCGTTGTCACTTAAAATAGACATTCCTGTGAAATTCTTTTAAAATGCTACGTCTACTACAGATTTGATATGATTTCAATTTAACTTGGTACAGAGTAGACTACTTTAAGGTACTTAATTCTGTGTATCGGTTTTTTGATTAAGATGAATGGTGTTGCCGTGGTTACTAAAAAATACAAAAAGTACAAACCAGTAGATCTTCAGTCTCGACAGAGACTTCTGGTTTTTCAAAAAAAATATCGAAATATAAATGAATTTTATAGCTTTTTCGTGTATAAAATTTTAAGTATATTGTATAATTTTTAGAATTCCTCAAAATGATTAAACAATCGTTTAATATGCAGTGAACTGTAGTTTGTGACGAAACTTTAATTATTAAAAAGGCCACTTAAAAGGTAACGTATTTAAATACAACTCACGTGTTTTATATTTTCTAAAATCTCCAGGTAAACAACACCGAGCAATGGTAAGTAGGACATCTCTAGAATTCTGACAGAGTTTTGACAATCGTGTGAAAAATATGCAACATAACAATGCATGTGGCGGCAAAAATAGGGGAATGCATGTAAACATAATAAACTTTAAAAGGTGAATAATTTTTACAATGATGTTTTGTGGATGAATCTGAATCTTTACAGAATTCTTTTCTTTTGATATTTGTCTTAAGATGGACGTCTGGTTACTCTGTGGATTCGCTGTTCTGGCCTCACTGAGTCTCAGCATTCAGGTATGTATTACGTTTTATCCCATGTTTACCCCTTTATCCCGTGGATATGACTCATTGGATAAATTTTTCATATCCCACACTTAAGTGCAGTTATGACGTCACAATGGTTTTTGCGTTAGCGTGATGAAGTAAAATATAGCGGAGTCCCTTATAAAAACAGTGTAAAACATCAGTTGTGAAGTATTAAACATGGGATAAAAAGAATCTCCCATGATTTGTAGTTGGATATGATTTTTATCCAACTCGTTGTGTGTTTTTATCCCCTCGCCAAGGCTCGGGGATAAAAATCACACAACTCGTTGGATAAAAATCATATCCAACTACAAATCATGGGAGATCCTATATATATATATATCAAGCTTTGTTTAAAAAGGGACAAACTATTTATTAAAACTTTGATGAATACAGGATATCAACAGTTATGTTTGAAGTCATCAAGAGCGATACATGTACACATATTTTGTGTGCAAATGTTGCCTATCACTATCTCAAATGCTTACTTACAATTTTAATAGTAATTAATAGGCCATTATTTACATCTGAGATTTTTGATACCTATATCCGTTTACCCAGGAGCATACGTGGGGTGTGATTGGAATACATTGGATAATTACGCTTTTTTGCATCTGATCTCATTTTTCATGTGTTTAGACCCTCCTGTTTTATTTTTTAAAATTGGCTTTAAAAATGATAATTATTTTTTATCTCTATTCGTCATTTTTAAAGATATTACATTTTTTATCTTTGTCCAACAAAATAAAAAGATATTATTTCTGTTTAATAGAATTTAAAAGAATATGTCATGTTTAGCAAAATTTTGAAAATTAAGTTAAAGACTAAAGTCAAAAGTTTGAATAAGCATCAGATACATTTAATAAATGTCATTTATATAACTATATTTTAATTTGACATTTTCAGTCAGTCGGTTAAATATGTTTAAATGCTTCCATTTTTTACCTTTTACAGCAATGTACCAAGTATTCTAATTTATGTATTATTACTTTTGCATAGCAAAAATGAAAGGTCGAAGAAAAATAGGCAACGTCGTCCTAAATCTTAAAGAAATGACATCTTCTAAAAAAAAATCAGAAAGTTTCGCAACGTTAAGATTTAATTGGAGTTTCTCTGACAATGATTAAATACATGAAAAAAAGGACATCTTGATACCATATGAATTTCAGTTTTTTATTTGTAAACATATAATATATTTGCACGGAAAATTAATAAAATATCAATTTCCCAGACAACTGTCTGGCATTTTCTTGACTCTACTGTCGATATATCGATATGATGAACCGTTTAGTACGTTACACATATTGCTGGGTCGTAGGTTGTCGGATTTTATACTTATTGCAACGCACTTGCCTTTATGTTTATTTAAAAACCGATTTTTCTGTCTGCCTGATCAATATTCTAAAATGATGTACATTATTGACAAAACAATTGATGAAACAAGAGTATCAGCAGTCTCGTTAAAAGTCATAATTTTGTTAGTTCTATGGTCGATACAATGACCTTGTCAGCAAATACAATTTATCATTGAGTCAAATGCGTCTGATGTTTTTCATACTAATAGTTAGTCCATTATATATACACGGAATTGGCGATGGATTTTTCCATTATTTCCCGATCATGACAAGAAGCGCACGGCGGGTGTGACCGGTCGGCAGGGGATGCTCACTCCTCCATGGCATCTGATCCAACCACTGATGTTTTGGAGGTTTTTGTTTGATTTGCTCCTATTTTATATTGATCTGTAATACTATTCGTTTTCTCCATTTGTTTTATGTACAACTCACGAGGAATGCCTAATCAAAACATGACATATTTATTCCACTTAGGCATACAATCCCATTTCCAGTGTTTCTAGAGGTCACGGTTAAATGACCTGTTGCCCTATATAACATTAAATATTTACTATCAGTAATAATTTTTTTTTAAATGTTGCGAAAATGATATTTTTCAGAACTCTTTGGACATATGTTGCAAGGAATTTGATGAAAAAATTAATATTTTTTTATTTATTTTTTTTTTACAATACTTACATTTACAGATTATTCGTCTTAAAAAGTAAATGATATCATAAGAGAAATAACAATAAACAACCAACCTTAATCAATGTTACAGGCTAAAACCTGGGTATTTGCAGTAAGTGGAAATAGAAGACCGTGGAATTTTATGTAAGTAAACATAAACTTGTATATATTTTATATATATTCTAAGATAATTAATAAGAATGAATCATTTTTGTATAATCTATATGGCGTTCAAAATAATTTGATTGTTTGAAATATATTTTTAATGTGCTTAAATAGTTAGCCAAGCCTGTAATCTGCAAATAAATGTTGCATTTTTTATTTTGCACTCTTAAATTATTTTTCTGTTGGTTGCCTACCAGAGATCATTCAACTCAATTAGGCTCTTTTAATGAAAGAGGTTGCACATGTGTCTAATTACATAATAAATCAAATGCAGCAATCCTGACACAAAATTTCTAAATATATATAATAAATTGCGAATAATTCATTTCTTTTTTATTTCCTTTAAAAAGTGACAGTGATGGGATATTAAAAGGCGCGGATCTGGACCTGGTGCAGGCAGGTAAGTCAAAGGTTTTAGTATCATATACAATTTCGAAAAATTCATGTCTATCCTGACAAAATATTTATATTCTTATATAAATATATAAAATATTATTTGAATAAAATCATTTGCCTTGGCATAAAACAATCCTAAAAAGTCTTTGACTCAATCCTTTTTTTTCAGTATGTGACATTGCCGATCAGAAATGTGCGATGACTGTAGCTCCTATCGGTGCATGTGTAGAAACACTAGAAGGTCGATTTTTTCCAGGCGAGGGTAAGAAGCTAAGGAATGAAATTTGGAATAAGGAAATACAAAAAACCTCTACGACTCACCTTAAAACTACATGTACCTCAACAAAGAGAACATTAAGTTAATATTATATATTTTTTTTTAATTTCTGAATTTTTTTTAAAGTGTTGCTTGCTATAAAAACAAATCAATCACACAGAAGAACTCGTCCTGGAAAAGAAAAATGTCAACTGCTTGGATTTTGTGAATCAGATGTTCGATATATTTTTTTTAAAAAATCTGTTGACAACAAAATTCTAAGAAATGCCCAACATATGTCTTTTTAAAAGTCTAATTACATTTGCCAGGTTTAATGGAACGATGGTTTGATGCATGTACTGGATATGTAAGTTCAGTGGAGCGTGTCAATGCGTTACAGTTTACTGATCCTATACGAATTACCACCTCCACATTCACGGTTCTAAAGGGAAACCCCAGGAATTTTCATCCACGAAATTTACAGAGCGCAGTAATAGGTCAGTAAGACTTTTACCTGATTGGTTTAATAGGAAAGAAGATGCTTATCCTTCTAAAAAACAAAATATGCTTAAAACGGTATGAATTTGTCCAAATTTAACAACGATTATTTGTTTTAGTGCATCTGAATGGAGCTTTTACAAATGAGCAGTGTGCTGTTAGGATCGGGCTCGGGAAGCCTAAACAGGTTGTGGTTGCTTCCGGAATAGCAGAAGCCAAAGAACTGCTGCGAAACTATACTGTAAGTTCAAGTACCGCAGTCAGGTTTGTCATTCACATTTACTTTATTTTGGAAAAGTATTTTTGAAAAATACAAAGAAATTAAATCAATAAGACAAAAAGGAAAAATTAAAGAGTCAAAAATTATTTAACAAATTTCTTCGATGAATACATTTAATTTAAAACGTTAGGAGAGATGAAATTAAAAAAAAAATGCAGCTCATGCTTTGCAGTTTAAGAAAAAACAGTTTTCAAAACACTATGTATTAATTTGAATTTTCAAATGATCTAAGAAATTTTGTGAGTTAGAATCCTTGGATGAGTAGGTACTAAGGTTTGTTCGGATGAAGGTCTGATAACAAGGGCTTTAAAATTAAATTAGCAAAAGTAACATTGTTGTTTTGGGGAAAATAACGTGGATAAAATCTAAAAGTCCTAATTTTGTTTCATTTATAAGACGGAGTAATTACTTATTAAATTAAACAAGAGAATATTATCTAAGGGAGCCGATTGATGTTTCATTGCGTTTAAACTACTTTAAGAAAATCCCTAGAATATTGACTTCAGTGTACATTACAAGTTTAAGGAATATTTAATGTCTGATTATTTCGAGTAACATCTCAAAATCTCAATCCCAATCTCAAAAGGGACCCTAAAAACAGCAGACAAGGAAAGATAAACTAAAACATTTTTCCGAAAAACTTTTTGTTGGACAAGAATATATTATATTATTGTGTTAAATGTCACTTGCTTTAATTGCTACACACAAATTACTCATGTCTTTAATCTGACATCAATGTTTGTGTTAAGGCAGACGCCCTGTTTTCCCTGCGGACTCGTTTTGACGATTTGGAGGTTCTCCCAGGGAGGTATAAATGTGACGTCAGCGGTGTGGGAATGATGGTCAAGAAGGAGAGTGACCTCCCTTTTTGGTGGAATCCCGCCTTCCAAAAATATTATCTGTCTGGAAAATACAACGACGACTGTGAAAAAATTACACAAAGATACGGCGGTAAGACTTTAAAGGGGCATGGACACCTGCAATGTTGCACAGTTTCAACTGAATTTTTCAATCAATTTTAATATTTAAAAGTTCTAAGTAAGGCATCATCAAATGATTAGCAAAAATTTGAACATCATTTGTTGATTAACAAATGAGATACAGATTTTAAAGTTCTTCATATTGTAAATAAGACCCGTGCCTTGTTTTTGTTCACATATAAAAATATATTATTCATAACAGAATAAAATTCGGCAGATCAATAGAAACTGTCGATTTGTATTTAAAATGACCTTTTTATTGAAATTATCTACTTTGAACGACCACATATTATTATATACACTTATTCAAACAAAAAACATGACACGGACCTTGTTTACATAACAAACGTTTGGAACTCTAAATCTGTCTTATATCTTGCCAACTGACATTCGATTTTTTATGATAATTAGAAAGACCCTCATAAATATTTGTAAAAATGGACAAATAAAGTTTCAACTTTATGTTGAAATTGTGCCCATGCCCGTTTAAGGACAGATGATACAAACAAACTCTTGTCCTAGAATTTGACAATAACAACTTGCTTCATGTTTAAATGAGCAAAATGAATAAATTTCACCGCGTAGTTTTAATTTTTTTATTCAAATTTGCACAAAAATTGAATTTGAAGTGAAAAGTATTTGTATAGATTAATAAGGATGGTTTCAGAAGGGCAGACTTTTGAACATCACAGAGAGTTGACAATTTCTTTATATTCTAGAAAGTTATTATTTACATTATTTGCAATGAAATTAGGCCAAATCAATGAAATTAAATGTCACCATGTTCTTAATTCAACAAAGAACTGAAGACTAACATCTTATATTGTAGCATTATAAATACAAAATTTGAAGAAAAAATAATAAAATTATTAATTTCAAATGTAGTATTTAAAAGAAAATACATGTATTTTGAATGAATATAATAACATTTTCCTGAAGGATATTGTATATGTAATATTTTAGAACATACGAAATACGTATAAGAATTCGTATAAGAAAAAAAACGGCATGAACAAGGTCAGGAAAATCAAGTTTTATTTTAAGCAAACATTTTCTTTTGACAGCGGACGATTCAGAAACGTGTGTTCCTCGTGAACTACAGGCGAACTCTGCAGGCCACAAGCCTACGATCTACTCCCCTGGCTATTTCTTCATACTCTGTCTGAAAACTCTTGTTATTTTCTTGCTTTGTTGAAGTATAGGTTAATACAAATGTAACCAAATTCTTTAATAGCGGATGCATAGTATTTTCGTATACATTCTGTAAGTACATGTGTATATGAGTAAGTAATTTTTGCTATACATACCTTTTTCATATATTCTTGGGTAAAGTCTTTTTGCATGTTTTCAGGTTTTATATGGAAAGGATGTTAGATATCTTCATAACTGATACAGCTTGATGTAAATGTAAACTGAGTCTGTGTATATATGATTATATATTTATATATTAACTTCACCTGACCCTATGATAGAAATATAAAGGTTGGTTTTATATAGATATATCGGTATGCTTGCCAGTTTGTATTTTTCGTTGCGTGTTTTCAATATTTCTTATATATTTTTGAATAATTTTTTATATGTTTGATTTTGTCTACTTTGTGGGAAATGAGTACCAAATGTTCTTAATAAAAAAAACACAAAAAGAATTGAAATACAATGTTGGTGTAACCAAATCAAATTAATTAATTTTCAAACAGGAAAATACCTGTTTTTAATTTTAATAATAAATTGCATAGAAGGGCCACTGAGTAGTGCCAACCGGAAATGTGGTCATTACAGGAAGTACTAGAAAATGCTTTGTCTTATGCATTATCTGTCAACAAAATGTTTATAATATGAGTTTTATACCTTTAATATCGCTTAAAACAAATATTTACTAGAAAGGTATATCATATCCATGAAATATTAAATTACTATGAGTTTTTTTTTTCTTTTTAAATTTTTCTTTCATTTTTTTATGCTAAAGTATGGAAGGATAAAGAGGAAATATGAAGTTTTCTTTATGAGATTATCCTCTGCCTTTGACACAGTTGCGTTGTCCAATTGTAAGTCGTTTTCATGCTTAAATATAAAATTGTTTATATGTCATTTCATATATACGCTGTATTATTCGTTCTTGACATTTGGGGGATTTATATATCCATGTATTAAATAGACATGCATGTACATACGATTTCTTAACAAAACATTTATTATACCAAAGATAAAGTGAATTTACAATCGATCGTTTGTTTTTGTTTTTAACTCCTCCTCGATTTTTTCCGAGATCTTTAACGAAGTATATTAATGACAAACAAGCTCATAAATAAGAATATCAGCAGTCTCGATTAAAATAATCATATCGTAAGTTCTACGGTCGATACAATGACATTGTCATCATGTACATTTTATCACGGAGTTAATTGCAGAATTACATTTATCACACCAATTGTTTGACTATTATTTACACACTGAATTGTCGATGGCTTTTTCCGTTATTTTTCCAATAATAACAAGGAATAAACGGCGGGTTTAAACAGAGATGCTCGCTCCTCCATGGCACCTGATCCTACCACTAAGGTCCGTGTTTGCTCTGACCAAATTTGTTTTTTAATCATTTTCAAAATTGTTCTTGCATCTTACTTCTTTGGGAAATGTTCTTTACTCAGATATGCTTAACTTCATGTCTGCTAATGTGTCTGTAAACACATATGCTGTTGTTGTTGATTGATCCTACCCAAAGAAGATGAGTTATATCATCATAATCGAGACTACATGGTTTGTTTATCCCGTCTTCTTGTGTCAGTATCACTGACAGAAAGTTACCATCTTTGTCGATCATCTGAACCGTGTTAGAGAATTGATCACAAATAAGAATATGTGACAGCGCATCTGTACATACTCCGTACGGTGATATTATTACTCCTAGTTCAGGACCTGTGTAGGAGAAGCGATGTCTTCCTCCGTAGTCTACCACCACTACGGCACGACGGAGAAAGTCAGACACAATAATATCTCCATTCCAGTTCTCTGTTATGTATCTAGGAAAACTGTATATTTCGTGACCATTGCTGTTGTGTTGTATTGTCTGTATGTGTTGGATAGTGTGGCTATACCGCACTACTTTCCCTCCTTGAAATGTGTCAGTATTCCACATCCCAACCAGAAGATCTCCATTGGAAGCGGAGCAGTAAACACACTGTGGTTCCCAAGATTCGGTTTTCTTTATTAATGTCTTGGATCTGTTATCTTTAGATATTTTGATAATGTGATGATTTTTGCCTATATAAATAAGGTCAGAGGTCATGCTCACTGTGTGTACTCCCCAATAACTACTTATATCTGGCACATGACATAGTATGTCTCCTACTATGTTTGTTAGGTTAAGGTTGTTAATATCATTAATCCATATTTGGCCTGATGTCTTTATGGTGATATGTTTTACACAACTAACACCTTTTGCTGTCAAAGATCTTTGCAATACTAGGGAAGACATCGGTTTTAGCAGATATTTATTATTTACTTGTCTTTTTCCCGTCCCCACCATTTCTGTTCCTTTTATCATTTGGAAACTACTCATCAGAGTTATAATCAGATCCTCGAAATTGATTTCCTTCGTCAGTATAGGCAGGACATGCTGGGTAAGTCTGGGAGTGTTCCTTCTCTTGGAGACACAGAATTTCTTAATAAATAATAAGAATTTTACAGGTCTCCTTTCTGACTGCTCAGACCTGTATTGATATTTCTCCATTATGGCAAGATACGCGTTTATGTTCCACATTACGATTTGTAACCTTTGAGGGTAACTCCTATTTCTGATTTGAGCATCATTTATTTCTATGTTAATGATGCTCTTCAGTCTCTGGGCTCTCTTTAAAATCCATGATTGACGGTTGTACACTTCCGAGTGCCAGGTTTTCATATCAGATTTGATTCCTACTAGGAGACACAAGCTTTTATATATAGTTTCACTTCTGATGTTGTGAATAATTTGTCTGTATGTAAAGCGATTCATCTTATACGCTGTTCCAATGTCCATTAATGCGTGGTTTACGTGTCCTCTACATTTAAAACAGAAAGGAAGTTTACACGAGTAACAGAAAAATATGTAGATGCTTTCTGGATGTTTTACACAGGTCTCTTGACTGTAGATGTATTTGTATTTCTCGCGGTAAATAACAACATCATGATTTTTGGTATCTAGATCAATGACGTGTCTCTCTTTACACAGTAGACACAGGTCATATTCACACGTGTTGCAGTAAAATTCTGTGTCCCCTTGACATTGGAAACACTGTCGTTCTTTACACTGGGTGCTGAATTTCAGTGTGTCCATGTTGTTAGCATTCACAAACGTGATGAACAAAGCTAAATAAAAGTATCATGTATAATATTTATAAAGTATGAAAGTAATTCAATAAACCATTTCATACGATCTTTTAGAGTGAAAGCATCTTGAAAAGATTATCATGATATTTCAAATTAAATTACAATAACTTTGATATTGGTATTATGAACATGGTGAAAACGAACAGTAGTCCAACTCAAAAGTTAACTGAAACAATACAAAACAAAAAAAAAAGAGCAAAGACGGACCTCTGACAAGATCAGAGATGGGATCAGGTGCCACGGAGAAGTAAGAATCACTTGTAGACATGATACAGCTACCGTTTGTCAAACTTAGAAATTAGAACAAACAGGCACCTCCAACGAGAGGGGGTAAGGTGGAGGAGTAGGTAAATCCTGTCGACTGGTCACAGTTGACCTGTGTTCCTTGTCATGATAGGGAAATCACGGGAAAATCATCATCAATTCAGTGTGTAAATAATGGTTTAACAATTAATTTTCAGTCAGCATTTGACTTAACGATAGGTTTTAGTGTTGAACGTCTCCATTGTGTGGACCATAAAACTTGCAAAATGATTTTTTTCTCCTCATTTTGAGATGAATTGATATTTATTTTAATTCTACTTTATTAATTTTGGCCTGACTGGTAAAACAACAAAAAAGGCTGGTTAATTTTATACAAAAAGGATAAAACCTTCAACAATAATTACAAAGGAGATTGGAAAAATTCAGATGGTATTCCTATTACTATTTCTATCGGTGTATAATATTAAAGCGAGGATATACATGTATAAAGCTTGAATTTAAATGCATGAGACAAAAACAGTATTATTTGAAATACAAAACATACATGAGCCTACAACTATTAATGAATAATTCAAACATTATATCTCTCCCACCCTTTTTTATTAATTCATCATACAGATTGACACATACTTTGTGATTCATGGAAATTATAAATGGCTGCAAATGACTGAATTTAGTCTGTTTTTAATAAGAGTCATTAGTTATACATACCTGTAAACCTAATATGAGTTCAACCATCTAAATTCCACACATTTGAACATGTTTTTGTCTCAGTTATGAACGCAAATCTCAAGCTAAATAATATCTATCTATTTAAATATATTCCTATTGCCTATTGTTGACGATGATTACTGGGTACAATGGAATATACAGAGCACTCAGGGTGCGCATAGAAGAGACTGTATATAATATTGGCAAATATTCCGAATAGTAAACAAAAAGTTAAAGGAAAAGAAAGACAAAAATAATGCATCGTCGATTTAAAAGGACTTGGATCGAATGAAAAAATAAAGCATTAGTTAAAGTTTTATTTGTGTACTGGAGGCTCGTGAATCAGGTTTTGAATTGTGATATTTCTATTAGCTTTAACATTTTTCACGATTCTATATAAAATATTATATGACGTGCATTCAAAAGTTTAATTAGTAAGTTGTCCCTCAAATCAAAACACATCAAGTTTCCGTGGTTAAAATCTCAAGGTAGCATGTCAGAATCGTTTTCCGGCAAAATGCGTCGCTGCGTGAACCTCTGAAAGTGAAAATAATCGAAGGAAAATTAGAGACTTTCCAATGGCGTTAAACAACACAAAATATTTTGTAAGGGAACAAGTATGAGTATCAATTTATTACAGTTTCACTTTTTTATGAAAGTCTACAAATTAAGGAACTTGTAATTTACTCTGTACTGCTTTCTTCTCATACTGATTTTAAAAATCATATATTTTTGTTATACCCTTCTAAATATCATTCTATATATTTATTACTTATAAAAAGTCCAACAAAAGAACTGTTTATTACATCGGTCTAACAATTTCACTATTGACCGGTCTTACATAAGAATTGTTAGACCGCAACGTCACTCGTCTGTTACGTCACAAGTAATTAATCATCGTTCAATATCGGCGACGCGAAAATAGCCGAGGTTAAGAGCTACAAGAGTCGTTGCTAACAGCCAGGTAAGGAAGAAGGGAAGAGGATGTTTTGTGTTAAATAATTTTTGTGATACAATTAATATATAATTGATTTTGTTCTTTCTCAGCTTAATGTTTTATATTTACTGAAGAAGCCATAATTTTCCATGTAAATATGATGATATAGCGTGTATTGATTTAATTGATCAATCTTAATTGAGCAGTGAAGGGTATAACAAAACAGTTATAGACTGGGATTCGGGCAACATATGATTTGTTGGACCTGAAGGTGAAAATGTTGCCTTTGGCCTGCGGCCTCAAACATTTTTTTAGGTCCAACATATATATGTTATATACCCAGTCAATAACTGTATAATATAACATGTATAAAGCCGGGCAACATTTGACTTAATCATAGATTGTTTTTGCTTTCAAAGTCAGTGTAGGGCCCATAGAATTTACGAAATTTTGACCAACCAGTTTGTCCATAACTAACCTCTTTTTAGAAATTATTCATACATGTGCGTATAGCATGTCCTTGCTAATCGAATCGTCTGAGATATATAAACTCCGTAAGCAGGCGATGAAGCTTTTTTCCTGCATATGTGAGAGAAGTTGACGATTGAAAAGTTAAAGTCTTTACGTTTATTATTACACTTTGTAGTAAGATAACTATCAACGTTTTTTCTAAAAAAAAATATCTAAGTTTGAAACAGATGTTTCAGCCTCTAATGAATGTTTAATTTTAAACTTACATAAGTTTATTTTGTCGACACTAGAATATACTTAGTAAAAAAACATTGTTAATTGACGATACGTTGTCGACATCTGAATGCACACCAAGCGTTTTCTTTATTTCATGTGAAAGATTTTGAACACATCTTGCTTCATATGAATACAATAACAGATCTTTTTTTAAAGGGGCGCAATTAGTACCCATTGGAATTCCAATCGAATTTTGGAAGACCTAGTCTTCAAAAATCATGCAGATATTGTCAACCAGAAACTTTAGCAACATTTTTAATATCAGCGTCAGAGCATCTGCATACTCAGATTGTTTTTCAACAATTAATGTATATTTGTATATATATATATAAATATAAAATTAACCTTTTTAATAAGAATGGCATACCTGTGAAGGATGTTTGTCTCTCTATAAATCTGTAAACACCCACTGTGTTGTTTTTACACGATCCCACACAGAGGAGGTGATACTTGTCATCATAACTTACACCTCTTGGTCCATTTAACCCTTGTTGTTGTGTGTGTAACTGTAACATGAAGTTGCCGTCTTTATCAATCATCTGTAATGTCTCATCATCACAAATTAAAATGTTCGACAGCGCACCTGTGCGGATTCCACGTGGCGTTAGATTTGATCCAGATGGAGGACCTGTATAGGTGAAGCGATATCTCCCTGTACGATCTGTCACAACTACAGCTCCTGACATATAATCTGTCACAATGCAGGGGCGTAGTATCCGGGGGGGCCAGGGGGGGCCTGGCCCCCCCACTTTTTTTCCCAACTTTACTTACACTATAGGAAATGTTAATTGAAAGCGTGGTTGGCCCCCTCCACTTTTAGAAATGTACCGAAAATGTAGTATAAGAATTGGTACTAAAAGTAGTTGAAACTGGATTTTACCTACCCCCCTCCCCCCCCCCCCCCCCCCACGAAATAGGATTTTCGACTTTGGGCAACTTTTACCTTTTTTTTTTTCTTCTTTTTTTATCCTTGTCAACTTGTTCAGGTAAGTAAAAAAAAAATTTCTCTGCCTGCCCCCCCCCCCACTTTCAAAAACGATGCTACGCCACTGCAATGATATCACCATTGCGGTTCTCTGTGATGTAGCTAGGTACATAAAATATTTCCTCGCCTCTGTAGCTGTTTTCTATTGTCAGTATGTATTGTCCTGATTCGTTATATCGTACAATCTTTAATTTATCTGTTTCACAATTATATATCCCTACCAGTAAATCTCCATTAGAGGGGGTGCAGTATACACACCAGGGAATATTTCGTTCTTTTTTCGAGATCAATGTACATTCTGTTCTGTTATCTTTAGAAAGTTTCTTTATTTTAAATTCCCTGTCTATATAAATAAGATCGCAGGTATTATTTGTTGTGTGTACGCCGAACCCAATAATTATATCTGTCAAATGATGTAGTGTATCACGTCTGGTGTTTGTCAAAATGAGATTGTTTTCTTCATCACAGACCCAGACCTGATCTGATGTCACAAATGAAATGTGTCTTACATTACTAACCCCTGTTATTCTAACGGATTTGTGTAATATGGGTGTAGAATTCAGTTTCAGCATATATTCATTTTTAACTTGTCTATTTCCTATCTCTAGGATTTGGATTTCTTTCAATAATTCCATCACATTTTCTACTTTGATTTCCTTGGTTAAGGAAAGGAAGACATTTTGAGTAAGATTTATAGATCTAGTGTCTTTTTTCCTGTGAACACGGGTTTTCCTTAGGAAATAAAGGAATTTAATTGGTATGTTGGCTGACTGTTCAGTGTTCACAATTCTCTATGCGGGCAAGGTGTCTCTTCATTTTTCTCCTCTGTTTTTGTATTCTATGAATCATTATGATATGTTTGTGTATTATTTTAATATTACATATCTCCATGTCCATCAGATATTTCAGTCTTTTGGCTTTTTAGACATCTCTGATTTACGATGAGAGATTTCTCTGTGACAAGTTTCTCTATCAGCTTTGATTCCTGTTAGGAAAAAATAACTGTTATAAAGAATATCACTTCTGATGTTACAGATGACTTCTCTGTGTTGCTGATGGTTTGTTTTGTATGCTGTTCTAATGTCCAGTATTTGGTGTTTTCTGTGTTCTGTACATTTGAAACATACAGGCAAATCACATGACTTGCAGAACATTTCATATATTTTGTCTTGATGTTTCACACAAGTCTCTTGTTTTGGGATGTATTCATATATCTCGCGGTAAATGACAACATCGTGGTTTATGGTATCAAGGTCAATAACATGCCTCTCTTTACACTGGAGACACGGGTCATGTATACACGTATTACAGTAGTATTCTGTGCCTTCATTACATTGAGAACACTGTCGTACTTTACAGTGGATGTTGAATCTTAGCGGGTATATGATATGAAGGTTATCCGTCATAAGCAGCACAATATCCTTTCTAGTCAGGATGAAAGTATCTTCAAAATAAATTTTTAAGAAAACATGTGTCTTCTTTTTCGCAGAATTTTATAGAATTTTTGTTCAGGTTTCTCCACAAATTATCAGTTTATATTATAATATTAATAAGCATCACTTTTAAAAAGTTATTAATTTTTAAAATTGGTTGGTATTTCAGTGTAAACTGACTAGACCAGATTACATATACTCGAATAATTTGGCCAAAAATAAGAGTCATTCCTTATGATTTAATGTAAAAAACAATTAAAAAAAAACTGTAAG
Source organism: Saccostrea cuccullata (assembly GCF_032062105.1). Lineage (NCBI taxonomy): Eukaryota > Metazoa > Mollusca > Bivalvia > Ostreida > Ostreidae > Saccostrea > Saccostrea cuccullata. The sequence goes on along the minus strand of NW_026926534.1, from coordinate 244,781 downwards.
TGTAAGATCAGATTTACCTTAAATAATACAACCGTAGTAACGGAAGTGATGAGAAGGGGGGAGGTAAAAACTGATACATACATCTAGTCTAGTTGCCATATTGTTTGTTCACATTTGGTAAGATCGAGTTACTATTTGAAGTTGAAGGTGTATTTATTAAATTTGCACTCTTCCATGAATCCCAAGGACTGGATATGAGGGGATTACATGGATACAAATGATTCAAATCGTTGTCAAGGGGTATGTTTCCATACCAAACTAGGTTATACAGAAATGATGTGTGTTCCTTTTTGGAGTATAGAATACAAACAAAATGAAATTATTTATCAAAAAACATTTTTTTTTCACCAGCATATCCGGTTTTTATCTACCAGTTGATTCGATATGCAAGAGAATAGTTTTCGTACGAACAATTTCTGAAACAAGGCAAACTATTGACAAGCAAATTGATGAGACAAGGTCTCAACAGTCTCTTTTTGAGTTAATTCTATGAATCCATACAATGACCTTGACAGCAAATACAAGTTGAATCTATCATTAAATTGAATGATGAATGACGTTTTTACTTTTTGTTTGGTCATTACTTCAGCAATATTAAAATTCCAATGTCTTTGTCCGAGATAAAATTACAAATGATAAATGTACTTTATTTTCCCATCAGTGTATTGGTTCATCAATAGGCGCGGTTAAAAAAAATCACGTGCAGGGCGGGACAAACAGCTACACAGAAGCAGGGCTTGGAGCACGTGGATTGGCGGAATCAAAAGCATGTAAATATAAGGAATAGCTGTCAGATTTTTCAATTCAATTTTTCTATTTCATGAACGATGATCAATCGATTGGCTTGTGTGATAATTTTATGCATAAACGGCTTCGTTAATGATAATGAATTATCTACGGATTTTTTTTTTATTTGCCCAATTATAATAATGAGCAGAAGGATGGCCTTTCTCTTTCATGGCACCTTATTTTTACTTTTGATGTTTTAGTGGTGCTGGATGCTGTGTTCCCGATTTGTACTTGTTACAATGGACTTCGGAGCTTGACTACTGATTGTGAAGCCCTTATTTCCGAAGCACTAAACCAATTAACATTTCAGTCACATACTTTGAAGAAACTGAAATAAGTTTTTATTAAACTGATATCAAAATAACTCATTTTAAATCAAATTTATTAATATAGAAACGTTTATTTAAAAATCCTTGGTATCAAACTTTCTTGACGAGTAATCTCTTATGTTATATGTACTTTGGACCCAAAAGCACTGGTAAGATTCTACATGAAATATATGGAGACAACGAACAGTAATCGAGATTTTAAAAATCCATTAAACATAAAATAAAGCAAAATCGGACCTATAAGCATCAGAAGTGGGATAAGGCGCCATGGAGTAGTAAGCATCCCTAGTCAATCGGTGACAACCGATGTGTTCTCCTTTGCATGGTTGGGAAATAAGTTTTTTCATACAGAGTCAGACCAGTATATCTGTTACTAGTATTTACAAATTATTATGCTTTAAAATTGTAAAGGTACGTGGTCCTTTTATACAGAAGATCTTACGACTTTTAAATTAAAAAAAAAATGACACCTCTGTAATTTCTGTTTCATGAATATATTATTTTTTTTTCTAAAATAATATAAGACTTTTGTGACATAACTCATCTTAGATAATTGCTGGAGAATAGATTATTTGTGAACTGGTTACTTTTCTTCGGTCAGACGATGATCTTGTCGTGAGTTCTATTTTTTAAGATTGGGATGTTGCTTTCAGCTTACTGTTCTCTCTTTCCTAACAAACAAAATATCATCTCAGATGCGTTTATAAGACTCTCGAGCTCTCAAATGCGATTCCAAAGAAGGTGGAAATAATTGTTGTCGTAGGTATAATTGAGGACCCTATCAGGTTATCAACATGTATTTTACGTATTATCATCAATCTGATTAAAATCAGGCCTGGGGGCCATAAAAGTTAGACGAGCTCACTTTTGGTCTCACTCTGATTTTTACAAAAAGGAATATATAGTGGAAAAGTGAGGCTGAGATCAAAAGTGAGCTCGTCTAACTTTTATGGCCCCCAGGCCAGATCTTTGTTACGCTCCGAAATTCTGATAGGCTTTGTACAGCGACTATCAGAATTTCGGAGCGTAACAAAGATCTGATTTTAATCAGATTGGTATTATCATAGAATCATAAGTACAATATACATACATTTATCATCTAACACATAAACATTAAAATAAATAAATAATGATTGATACAAAATTTGTCACCTACAAAAAAAATTAGGATTTGGAAAATTTGTTCTAGTCACTGTTTTCATGGTAGTAAAGATATCAATACAATAGTTTGTCAGAATTGAGCCCACGAATCTACTAGTACCCCATAGACGGCGCACACCAGCTTCCCTTACTTTTGGAGCTATATTGAAATTTATGCAGTATCAACACCACCCACCATAACTTGTCTACGAAGCTCAAAAATAAAATTATTTTGATTCTACTTAAATTGCATCACTTTAGTGGCTAAAAATGACATATACAGTAGTATAGCATGTTGCTAACGTCACAATATGACTAACGTCAAAATGTATCATTCTGTTCGACGCAGCATTATAATTTTTGATTGACCGATTGATTGTATACTGTTTAACGTCCCTCTCCAGAATATTTCACTGATATGGAGACGTCACCATTGCCGGTGAAGGGCTGCAAATTTAGGCTTATGCTCGGCACTTACGACCTTTGAGCAGGGAGGGATCTTTATCGTGCCACACCTGCTGTGACACTGGGCCTCGGTTTATACGGTCTCATCCGAAGGACCGCCCCATTTAGTCGCCTTTTACGACAAGCAAGGGGGTACTGAGGACCTATTCTAACCCGGATCCCCACGGGGTTATAATTTTGAAAGATTAGGCAGAATAGCAGCCGTTCTATGAGGCAGAATTGTTTTCAATTTTACAATGCACATTAGATAATTAATTACGTTTGCAATTACAGCTATACATTTTATTACATGTAGTAATTAGTAAATTCACCTAATAATGTATACTTTTCTTAAGAAAGGTCCATAATTCGTTAGATCCGGTTTTAATTTTGAACACCTATTTTGAGATTCTGGTGATCAATTTCTATCAAAATGGTTTTTTTCATAACTGTTGATAATACAAGTACGATGTTTGTAAGAAAAGTTCGCTGACACATTTTTTCGGCATATAATTGTGTACTTTAAATAATGACGTATGTCTAAGTAAAGTACTATCCTTTGTTTAGTAGAATGTAAAAAAAAATCAAGTTTTTTTCCAAAATAATGATACTATACATTGATTTTGTGCAGTGGTAGGATTCACGGAGCAATCGCTTTATGTATTTTGATGTTAAGTGATGTAATAATCTGATTCTCAGGCTTTTTTTCAATGGAATTTGTTCCGTGTAATTTTATTGAAAAAGCAGTACGTCTGAATGGTCTGATCATGGTAATATCACTGTTGTTCTATTTCCGAAAACTAAACAGTACACCAACTCCGGGTTTTCCACAAATCATTTTTAAGTTTCGTTTTAAAATGGATGTCAGAAAATCAATATTGACATTACAATTTGTTCGTTTCCTTTTCCATCTGTCCGAATAAGGAAGCCACCACTTGTTTGAGTCAGATTAAACCTTGTTTTCGCCGGAAACCAGAAAGTGTGGACAGGATAGAGGGAATCAAATATAACTATAAAAATCATAAATCATAATAATAAAAGTGGTCAATTGGATCACAGTAAGCATATATTAATTTGTAGCAAAAAGTGTTAGAAGAAATGTTTACCACTGATGCACATGTAACACTAAGAGTTGCTGTTAAAGCCATTGTTTCGGTAGACTTCGACAGTTTACAAGTTTTAAAATCACACAATGTGAAACTAACATCGGTTAAGGGTAATTCGAAACACTGAAATATATCTATCTAACCCTAATTCTAAAAAAGTAGAAACGAAAGTTGTTACGTTTATTTGTTGACAACACGATACAGTATTGGCGTTACAAATATCAGCGGGCAATTGTAAGAAGACCTGAAAGTATTTAAATGGTATGTGTCGTATAATGCATTTATTTATGACCACGGGTTTCTTAAGAAACTTTTTTTCAAAATGCATCGATGTTTTTTAACATGTTGCAAACCCCAGTGAAGTATGGTTTTAGAAAAACTTGTAAAGATATAATATTGCCTTGAAATTTACAACATTTTAAGTTGTTAGTAGTTAAAGGCAATGTATTACTACATATTACAATATTTCTTCCATTTCACTACTTCAGTCAAATTTCGGTTGTTTCCGTCCTTCAATATTTCCTGTATTTAGGTGTCCTAACAATATTTTAATTGTGCTAGTCGTTGTTAACTAAATTGTATTCCTAACTGAAAACGTCTAGGATAAATTTTATATTATGTTTATTTTCTACTTCACTTCAATCACCCGCAAAAAAATTCTTTTCTGATCTATAATAAAATCAAGAACATAAAGAATAAGGATTTTTAAGCCTCTTTCTTTACGTCTCTCTAAGATATTAACAGAAGTGAAGGAGAAACTTCAAGAGTACTGTGCAACAATATATTCAAGAAGTGATGTAAATCAGATGTGGATACTTAAAAGCTCCAAGGAACTTTTGGACAATTTGAAATCACAAGATTTCACCAAAATCAACAGCTTGAAAACTTACGACTTTTCTCTTCATACACAACCATTCCTAACGATAAACTCAAGTCCAGGCTTTTTGATATCATTGAGAGCTGATTTTTCAATAAAATGGAACTCGTAAATTTACTTACATGTACCTTGTCATTGGTCATTTGCAAAAGTATTTTGTTTAAAACATTCTTGGTTGTACACACAAGTACTCTGAAGTTGACATCAAAAAGATGCTTGAGTTTCAGATTGACAATATCTATGTCATTTTGAGACCAGGTCTTCCAACAATCTGTTGGAATTTCCTTGGGTACAAATCTCCCCCCGTTATTAGCAGACCAATTTTGGATTCATTTGAAACAGAATTTGTGCAAAATTTAATGTGTGAAAAGAAGAAAACACTTTCTGTGGTCTTCAACTCGACATTTAGATATATATTAGATATATTGACGTCCTGTCAATTAACAATGGTCATTTCTGTTCTTATGTCAATACGACATATCTGGTGAGATTGAAATAAAAGATACCACCGACACATCTGTTTCATTATTTGGATATTTCACTTGAAAACGACGTTAATGATAATCTAACAACCAAACTCTAAACGTGATTCTATGGTCAACTTCCCCCACTTGTCCAGAAATATACCTTCAACACCTGCATACGGAGTTTATATCTCTCAGTTGATTCGATACGCAAGAGCATGCTCTACGTATGAACAATTCCTAAAACGAGGTAGATTATTGACAAACAAGTTGATGAAACAAGAATTTCAGTCATCATTTTGTAAGTTCTATGGTCGATACAATGACCTTTTCAGCAAGTACAATTTCTTATTGAAGTCAAATGCTGACTAATGTTTTTTATACTAATGTTAGTCCATAATTTATACACTGAATTGAGAACGGATTTTCCCGTTATTTCGCTAACATTACAGGGAACATACGGGCAAGAGATGTCCTCTGTCTAACTTTTTTCCAATGATAAGACCTTTGTTTTTACAGTTAAATTAGCTGAAGTTTAACCGTTTCCTAGGGGGTTAAGGCAGGTGTAACCAGTCAGCAGAGGATGCGTTATCCTCCGAGGCACCTGATCCCACCTCTGGAATTTCCAGGGTCCGTGTTTTAGGCCCTATTCACACGTTTGTGATTTTTTTTTTTTTTTTTTTTTTGTTAATTGATCGCAGTTCATTTTCACCTTTTTCATATTTGTGTGCAAACCAGAAGGAGTGGCGGAATAAATAGGACAAATGGAGATGAACTCCACTAAGATAAATGTGTCAGTATCAAAAATAAAAATCTTTTCAAATATTTCACAAGTCTCCATAGTTAGTGTAGCCTGCAAAATGTTTTGCTATAGTAATTTAGTAAACATTAAGTTGTATGAAAAAATTTCCCAAAATATATAACATAAATGTCAGTAAACATCACGTGTATGCTTCCATGACTCTTTTTGGAACAGTATTCTATATTAACTTTTTTGTTTCATTAATTGTCTAGCCTTAAAATAATTTAAAGGTTATCATTATTTTTTTGTGAAACATCATAAATTGGGTTTTTATTAGAGTTCTCTTTCTTTGCCCAGATTATCTTTACTTGAGCTCTCGAAATGCACTACTAGTATGCTTGTCACATCTTTAAAATCACATTGTTCATATTGGTGATATTGTGTTTTACAATTAAGGACCGATGAAACAAACAATTTTTTTTTTCTTTGAAAGAGACTTAATATCATCTCACAGATTGAGAGAAGTGGATAATTATTACATTTTTTTCCCTTAGACTTGGGAAATGAAATAGAATTGGAAAATGTTAGTTAATACTTCAACAAAATGACAAATATGGACAAATCATTCTCATTATATTAAAATTTTACAGATGAAAACAAATTTCAGAATATGTTAGCTTAGTGCTAAAAGTGCAATATGAACTTTTCAAAAAATATACCAAGCCAGGTTAATTTAACGAGGAAACGCAAAGTTATCTCCTTTTCTAAACCTGGGACATGATTTTAAGTCCTCAAAAGAAAAAAAATATTGTATCATTTGTCCTTAATACAATTTTTATATAATTCATTGAATTCAACCTTTATCCACAGGGACGTAGCATCGTTTTGAAAGTGGAGGTTCAGTCAGACAAAAAACAATTTTATCTAAACAAAGGACAATTATCCTTATTTGACTGATGCAATAAAAAGTGTGGGGCGGGGGGGGGGGGGGGGACTCTACTGAATATTTTTAAAGTAAAAGTTATGTTTGGAAAAAGCCCCCCCACCCCCGCCATGTTTAATGCCTGATTCAATACCCAAACAAATGCTGAAATTGAAAGCGATTGAGAACAAGCTTTCAGATGCTTGAAGTCTTCTTTTTTTTAAGATTATTTTGTATTCGAATTTTTGGTAAATGTCAGTGGTGAACATGCATGTTTCTTTCTTTGCAAACTTATTTTGATTTCTTTTCTTTTCTTTTTTTTTTTTTTTTTTTTTTTTGTCATTTGAAAAGCGCGTATAAATCAATATAAGTCATTAAACGTTAGATGTGGTGTATTTGAGAAGTGATTGATACATCATATTGCATTATACACCTAATATTTTTTAATCAATTGACTGATTTCTAGTCATTTCAAATCTGCTTTTTTTTTAGTACCGAACATTTCATTTTCTGATATAAACATGTCAGAATGTATTATAGTATTTATGTCATTATAATTATAATTATATATTACTCTACAGAAACTTATATTTGATGTCATGGCAAGACTCGTTTACTTCCAAACGACTGTGTGTGGATGGGTGTGTGAGTGTAATTCTGTATTTTTTTAACTTGATTTCTGTATGTAATACAATGGATAACAATAAAAATAAATATTCCCAAATGACTTTCTTTTTCCTATCGATAAAAATTAGTTCATACGAAAGCCTATTAGGATCAATATAGAGAGAAAAAAATTTTAAAAGGCGTTATAACGCGAAAAAACGCGTTACTACGCCTTTCCATTCCAAAAGGCGTTATAACGCCTTTTTAAGAGGCGTTATTACGCCTTTCTAAAAGGCGTTATTACGCCTTTCCATTCTAGAAGGCGTTGTTACGCCTTTCCAAAAGGCGTTATTACGCCTTTCTAATAGGCGTTATAACGCCTTTCCAAAAGGCGTTATTACGCCTTTCTAATAGGCGTTATAACGCCTTTCTAATAGGCGTAATAACGCCTTTCTAAAAGGCGTTATTATGCATTTCCAAAAATGATACCCCCCCCCCCACACACACACACACTCTACTGGCCAAATTCGTGAGGGAACTTCTCGGTAAAACTTTATTTAAATGCAATAATTTGCCACAGTTTTTCATACTGCAACAAAATGTTCAGGAACCAAGAGCTTTTCTTGCCATGTATTAACATTTTTGTCATTTGAAGATATTTTTCTCTCTTCTTGGAAAAAAGCAACTATTTGCATGGGTATAATGAACAATTGAAATTAATGACCCTTGGTAGAGGTGTGTCTGGTATGAAAGAAGGACTTAGTTGGTTCAACATTGAAAATATTTGACACATTTAAAAATCTTTTTCCTGGAAATCTAATTGCTATCTGTTTAAATTATTCTTTGAGAAATTAGTCCTATATCTAATTGTAAGATTCATGTCCCAAAGGTACGATTTCTGCACCCCCCCCCCCCTCGGTTGGTTTAAATATGTTTAGTTATGTATTGAAAGTAAAAGGCGTAATAACGCCTTTTGGAAAGGCGTAATAATGCCTTTTAAAAAGGCGTAATAACGCCTTTTAGAAAGGCGTATTAACGCCTTTTAGAAAGGCGTAATAACGCCTTTTAAAAAGGCGTAATAACGCCTTTTGGAAAGGCGTAATAATGCCTTTTAAAAAGGCGTAATAACGCCTTTTGGAAAGGCGTAATAACGCCTTGGAAAGGCGTAATAACGCCTTCTAGAATGGAAAGGCGTAATAACGCCTTTTAAAAAGGCGTAATAACGCCTTTTCAAATGGAAAGGCGTAATAACGCCTTTTCAAAAGGCGTTATAATGCCTTTTTTCGCGTTATTACGCCCTTTCGAAAGGCGTTATAACGCCTTTTAATTTTTTTTTCTCTCTAGATTGATCCTAATAGGATTTCGTAAGTTCATAAACATAAACTGAAGAGAAAATAAATAGACCAGCTACATAACATATTTAGATCCATGGCAAGGAGATGTGAAAATTTAAGAAGTTTCTATATCGCTAAATAAAGGAAATTTATACTAGTTAAAAAAATAAATCTGCTGACCAACGATAAAACTTATTTTTATTAGAACACTTCATTAACATGTACACATTAATTATTTGTACTGTCATTTCTTCGTCTGACATTGTCACAGACACTTTACCTGAAGAGTTCAATAGACCTCACACTAACTGGAACCGACTGGTACAAAAATTTAATGATAATGAGTACCAATTATTTAAACAGAAGAGCACGTGTCGTGCAAAGCTCATAAAGATATAACCGAAACACTTATCAAAATTGTATTTTGGACTTTGAGAAAATTAAATCATAAAAAATGTATGTAGTGAGTTTATCTAGTTTATGTTCAAATGTTTCTCCGAGACAATGGTGAAGAACAATACAGATTACAAAGAACAGACAACAGAATTCTTTATTCATATGCACATTAGGGTTATACATGCAAATAATAATTTTTAAATAAAAATCAACGAGCCTTCAGAAATAAAAACGAAATATGATAGGATGTATCTTAAATAAAATCTATATAGTGTTACTTTCAAATTGTAATTATTTCATTTGATTTTAGCATAGAATTAAGTTTCTCAGGGATAGTAAAGTGAGTTTTTCTGTTATTTAATTTTTTTTTAATACATTGATTTTGTTGCACGTTGTACTCCATAATAGAATTCAAAATTCAATATATTCTCCTTTTTGGATGTCTCTTAACATCCGAATTTATTTAAACATAAACAAGACCAAGGACCACTTTTACAAAAGAACTTACACCTAAGACAAAAATTTAACTCTGCTCCTAACTTTCTTATTAAACTGATCATCAATTGAAATTGGTTTGAAACTCGATTTTTTTAAAAGATTTTAACAAGTTATTTCTATGCTAGCAATTTCAAGCAGAATCATTAAATTTTTTCTATCAACTTAACGTTCTTGGTCTTAGTCTTAAGCTCTTTCGTAAAACAGACCATATGTACAGAGTTTTTGATACTGTATTGTGAAGTGCGTCGTTGATATTGGATTTTTTTCTGCACGTTGTTTTTACAATAAATACAAAAAATTGATGAAAATCAGACTTTGAGAAAAGCTCTTTTCAGGATGATTATCACGTGACATTTAAAATAACTAATAAGACAAAAACATATTAATTTAATCTTAATAAGTTGAAAACTAGCACATCAATAATTTATTTTCTGTCTATGGTAGTTTATTATCATGAACTTTACTTTAGAATTCTTTTACTATTTATAATTTAAAAGTTAAATCTACTGGTGGGATAAAATCTTATTCAAAAGATTTGACTGTTAAAACAAAACATTTATTATATGAAAATTCATGAATTTCTAAACGTACCGCCAGGTACAATTTCGGCGATAACACCTTCTAGTTTGAACTGACTGCCCTTAGTTTGGAGTTCCTTGATTGTTTTGGACCAGACAACAGATAGAATCAGGGAAACCTGAGGTCATTGTCCGCGATCTGCCTTTGTCGTCTGCACTTCATCTAAAACCCCCCAAAAAGGTCACGCCCTCGGTCACAGCAACACGTGTTTGTATCAAAGTCATCAGAGCGTTTGTAGTAATGAGGACTGTCTCCTCTAAAAAAAAAAAACAGAGTGAGTTTTTTAACTTCAATCTTTGAATTTAAGTAAAACACCCTCTTGGTTAGGGAGGGTCAGACACTTGACCGCGGGAATTAGGACGCGTCAATCTCGGGTTCGAGATGACGGGCTGTCACTTGGTCAGTGGGGAAAGAGGGGTCAAGTGGCGATCGATGTCCGGCGAAACAGGGGCTGTTCTAATTATAGCCCCTCACCCAGTGACTTCTTTTCTCAACATTTTTGTAACTTTACATACAAAGGAAGCATAAAGGCTTAAGAGACGTACGTTATATTACTACATGTATATCAATTATTCAATTAAAACGTGGAGGGAACTTTTTTTTTTTTAAATGTTGCATATGGAAATAGTTGACTAATTTTATTGATTAAGATTGAATTTCTTATTCATGGACTACTATATCTAAATATCATTTCCCTTGTTTTTACCTTTTCAAGGTTGGATAAGATGAATGAAATTTTGAGAGGGCTATTGTATCCTTACGATTGAGCAAGATTAAGATTTTTATTACCATTTTAAGTCACAAGTAACTTAAAATTTTATAGTTTATTCTTGACATCTTGTACTTTTAAGTGCGACTAAATAAAAAATGCAAAGTAAGTTATTGTTATCCTGCAGCACTGTACATCATTTCTTGCTTAATGTCAAGCAAATGAAATTGAAAAACCTGTATTATTGACTTATTGTTTAGCATTTAAAATTATAAAGCTAAAATACCTGTAACATTTTCTTCACAATGAATAAGGACTGAAATCAAAATTGTCCCCCTTTACAAATTCAGAAAGACAGAAGAGAAAGAGAGAGGAGAAAGAGACAGATAGGGAAAAAGGAGAGAGAGGAAAGTAGGGGAAAGAGAGAAAAGAGAGAGAGGGTCGCTGTCGTTTATAATTATAGGATTCCGATACAGCTTAAGAAGTCAAAGCTGACGGAGGTTGAAGACATGCGATCTCTCGGGTTCAGATTAAGACGTTCACCCTTCCGCTTATTTCACGGTCGGGCTCGCGCTCCTTAAGAAACTAACTATCGATCCTGGAGAAATTGAATTGCTACTGGAGGTGAGTGTTCCTTCACATACGGGTCCTTAAACTCTGTGTCGAGTCAAATGGAGGACAAGCAGCAACCGACAACTTCTCTGACCACTGCTTAGGTATCCGCTGTCAATTTTATCTGACCACTGCTTAGGTATCCGCTGTCAATTTTATCTGACCACTGCTTAGGTATCCGCTGTCAATTTTATCTGACCACTACCTCAGCCCTGTAGACACTACACATGATAGCTGTCAATTTTATCTGACCACTGCTTAAGTATCTGCTGTCTATTTTATATAATTATCTCACCACTGCTTTGATATCGGCGGTCAATTTTATACAATTATCTGGCCAGTGCTTTGTTATCCGCTGTCAATTTATATGTAATTATCTGACCAGTGCTTTGATATCCGCTGTCAATTCTATCTGACCACTGCTTCGATGTCCGCTGTCAATTTTATCTGACTACTGCTGAGTTATCCGCTGTCAATTTTATATAATTATCTGACCACTGCTTAGGTATCTGCTGTCAATTTTATATAATTATCTCACCACTGCTTTGATATCCGCTGTCAATTTTATATAATTATCTCACCACTGCTTTGATATCCGCTGTCAATTTTATAAAATTATCTGACCACTTATATTCGCTGTCAATTTTATATAATTATCTCACCACTACTTTGATATCCGCTGTCAATTTTACATAATTATCTGACCACTGCTTCGATGTCCGCTGTCAATTTTATCTGACTACTGATTTGATATCCGCTGTCAATTTTATATGATTATCTCACCACTGCTTTGATATCCGCTGTCAATTTTATATAATTATCTGATCACTTCTTTGATATCCGCTGTCAATTTTATATAATTATCTCACCACTGCTTTGATATCCGCTGTCAATTTTATATAATTATCTGACCACTGCTTTGATATCCGCTGTCAATTTTGTAAAATTATCTGACCACTGCTTTGATATCCGCTGTCAATTTTATAAAATTATCTCACCACTGCTTTGATATCCGCTGTCAATTTTATATAATTATCTCACCACTGCTTTGATATCTGCTGTCAATTTTATATAATTATCTGACCACTGCTTTGATATCTGCTGTCAATTTTATATAATTATCTGACCTCTGCTTCGATGTCCGCTGTCAATTTTTTCTGACTACTGCTTTGCTATCCGCTGTCAATTTTATATAATTATCTGACCACTGCTTTGATATCCGCTGTTAATTTTATATAATTATCCCACCAATGCTTTGATATCCGCTGTCAATATTATATAATTATCTCACCACTGCTTTGATATCCGCTGTTTTATCTGCCTATTGCCACAGCCCTGTACAGTCTATCAGTCTGTAGCTACTTCTCTAACCATTAACATTTGACCATTAATTAAATCAAAGTCAGACTCCATTAAGTGATGACCAATAAAAGCTGACCACTGTGTACCACTGCTGTAGTGACCACTATCAGTCTGTCTACAGTCTGTCAGTCTATCAGTCTATCTCTCAGTCTACAGTCTATCAATATGTCTACAGTCTATCATTATGTCTATCAGTCTATCAATATGTCTATCAGTCTGTCTACAGTCTCTCAATATGTCTATCAGTCTGTATACAGTCTATCAGTATGTCTACAGTCTATCAATATGTCTATCAGTATGTCTCCAGTTTATCAGTATGTCTAGACTACAGTGTATCAGTCTGTTTACAGTGTATCAGTCTGTCTACAGTCTATCAGTCTGTCTACAGACTATCAGTATGTCTACAGTCTATCAGTCTGTCTATAGTCTGTCAGTATTTCTAAAGTCTATCAATATCAATATGTCTATCAGTATGTCTACAGTTTATCAGTATGTCTACAGTGTATCAGTCTGTCTACAGTCTATCAGTCTGTCTACAGTCTATCAGTATGTCTACAGTCTATCAGTATGTCTACAGTCTATCAATCTGTCTACAGTCTATCAGTATGTCTACAGTCTATCAGTATGTCTACAGTCTATCAGTCTGTCTACAGTCTATCAGTCTGTCTACAATGTATCAGTCTGTCTACAGTCTATCAGTCTGTCTACAGTCTATCAGTATGTCTACAGGGTATCAATATGTCTACTGTCTATCAGTACCTACAGTCTATCAGTCTGTCTACAGTTTATCAGTATTTCTACAGTCTGTCAGTATGTCTACAGTCTATCAGTATGTCCAGTCTATTAGTCTGTGTACAGTCTATCAGTCTGTCAACTATCTATCAGTATGTCAACAGTCTCTCAGTCTGTCTACAGTCTATCAGTATGTCTACAGTCTATCAGTATATGTATTAGTCTACAGTCTATCTCTCAGTCTATCACTATGCCTACAGTCTATCACTATGCCTACAGTCTATCACAGTCTACAGTTTATCAGTCTACAGTCTATCAGTATGTCTACAGTCTATCAGTATGTCTACAGTCTATCAGTCTGTCTACAGTCTATCAGTTTGTCTACAGTCTATCAGTATGTCTACAGTCTATCAGTATGTCTACAGTCTATCAGTCTGTCTACTCTCTATCAGTATGTCCACAGTCTATCAGTATGTCTACAGTCTATCAGTATATCAGTCTACAGTTTAACAGTGTCTACAGTCTATCAGTCTGTCTACAGTCTATCAGATTAGTCTGTCCACAGTCTATCAGTCTGTCTACAGTCTGTCTACAGTCTATCAGTATGTCTACAGTCTATCAGTATGTCTACAGTCTGTCAGGATGCCTTCAGTTTATCAGTATGTCTACAGTCTATCAGTCTGTCTACAGTCTATCAGTATGTCTACAGTCTATCAGTATGTCTACAGTTTATCAGTATGACTACAGTCTATCAATCAGTCTGTCTATCAGTCTGTCAGTATATCAGTCTACAGTCTATCAGTATGTCTATAGTTTATCAGTATGTCTATCAGTATGTCTACAGTTTATAGTCAGTCTGTCTGTCTATCAGTATGTCTACAGTCTATCAGTCTGTCTACAGTCTATCAGTCTGTCTACAGTCTATCAGTCTGTCTACAGTCTATCAGTATGTCTACAGTCCATCAGTATGCCTACAGTGTATCAATGTATCTACAGTGTATCAATGTGTCTACAGTCTATCAGTATGTCTACAGTCCATCAGTATGCCTACAGTCCATCAGTATGCCTACAGTGTATCAATGTATCTACAGTGTATCAATGTGTCTACAGTCTATCAGTCTGTCTACAGTCTATCAGTATGTCTACAGTCTATCAGTATGTCTACAGTCTATCAGTATGTCTACAGTCTATCAGTATGTCTACAGTCTATCAATCTGTTTATCAGTATGTCTACAGTGTATCAGTCTGTCTTCTGTAGATCACTTTGTCTACAGTCTATCAGTCTGTCTACTAGTCTATCAGTATGTCTACTATCTATCAGTATGTCCACAGTCTATCAGTATGTCTACAGTGTATCAGTTTTTCTATAGTCTATCAGTCTGTCTACAGTATATCAGTATGTCTACAGTCTATCAGTATGTCTACAGTCTGTCAGTATGCCTACAGTTTATCAGTATGTCTACAGTCTGTCAGTATGCCTACAGTTTATCAGTCTGCCTACAGTCTATCAGTCTGTCTACAGTTTATCAGTATGTTACTGTCTATCAGTATGTCTATAGTTTATTAGTATGTCTACAGTCTCTCAGTATGTCTACAGTCTTTCAGTCTGTCTACAGTCTATCAGTATGTCTATCAGTCTATCAGTGTCTCTACTGTCTATCAATATGTCTAAGGTCTATCAGTCTGTCTACAGTCTATCAGTATGCCTACAGACTATCAGTATGTTTTCAGTCTATCAGTATGTCTACAGTGTATCAGTCTGTCTATTGTCTATCAGTATGTCTACAGTCTATCAGTTTGTCTACAGTTTATCAGTCTGTCTATAGTTTATCAGTATGTCTACAGTTTATCAGTATGACTACAGTCTATCAGTCTGTCTACAGTCTATCACTATGCCTACAGTCTATAACTATGCCTACAGTCTATCACTATGCCTACATTTTATCAGTATGTCTACAGTGTATCAGTCTGTCTTCTGTAGATCACTATATGTACAGTCTTTCAGTCTGTCTACAGTCTATCTGTATGTCTATCAGTCTATCAGTGTATCTACTATCTATCAGTATGTCTACAGTCTATCAGTATGTCTACAGTGTATTAGTCTGTCTACTGTCTATCAGTATGTCTACAGTCTCTCAGTATGTCTACAGTCTATCACTATGCCTACAGTCTATCACTATGCCTACAGTCTATCACTATGTCTACAGTTTATCAGTATGTCTACAGTTTATCAGTATGACTACAGTCTATCAGTTTGTCTACAGTCTATCAGTATGTCTACTATCTATCAGTTTGTCTACAGTCTATCAGTATGTCTACAGTTTATCAGTCTGTCTACAGTTTATCAGTCTGTCTACAGTTTATCAGTATGTCTACAGTTTATCAGTATGTCTACAGTCTATCAGTCTGCCTACAGTCTGTCAGTATGTCTACTATCTATCAGTATGTCTACAGTCTATCAGTATGTCTACAGTCTATCAGTCTGCCTACAGTCTATCAGTATGTCTGCAGTTTCTCAGTATGCTTACAGCCTTTCGGTCTGTCTACAGTCTATCAGTCTGTCTACTATCTTTCAGTATGCTTACAGTCTATCAGTATGTCTACAGTTTCTCAGTCTTTCTTAAGTCTATCAGTATGTCTACAGTCTATCAGTCTGTCTAGAGTTAATCAGCATGTCTACAGTTTAACAGTCTGTCTACAGTCTATCAGTCTGTCTACAGTATATCAGTATGTCTACTGTCTATCAGTATGTCTATAGTTCATCAGTATGTCTACAGTCTGTCAGACTGTCTACTGTCTATCACTATGTTTATAGTCTTTCAGTCTGTCTACAGTCTATCAGTATGTTTATCAGTCTATCAGTGTGTCTACTGTCTATCAGTATGTCTACAGTCTATCAGTATGTCTACAGTTTCTCAGTCTGTCTTAAGTCTATCAGTATGTCTACAGTCTGTCAGGATGCCTTCAGTTTATCAGTATGCCTACAGTTTATCAGTCAGTCTACAGTCTATCAGTCTGTCTACAGTATATCAGTATGTCTACAGTCTATCAGTATGTCTATAGTTTATCAGTATGTCTACAGTCTGTCAGTCTGTCTACTGTCTATCACTATGTTTATAGTCTTTCAGTCTGTCTACAGTCTATCAGTATGTCTATCAGTCTATCAGTGTGTCTACTGTCTATCAGTATGTCTACAGTCTATCAGTCTGTCTACAGTCTATCAGTATGCCTACAGACTATCAGTATGTCTTTAGTCTATCAGTATGTCTACAGTTTATCAGTCTGTCTATTGTCTATCAGTATGTCTACAGTCCATCAGTTTGTCTACAGTTTATCAGTCTGTCTACAGTTCATCAGTATGTCTACAGTTTATCAGTATGACTACAGTCTATCAGTATGACTACAGTCTATCAGTATGTCTACAGTCTATCAGTCTGTCTACAGTCTATCAGCATGTCTACATTCTATCAGTATGTCTACAGTCTATCAGTCTGTCTACAGTCTATCACTATGCCTACAGTCTATCACTATGCCTACAGTTTATCAGTATGTCTACAGTGTATCAGTCTGTCTTCTGTAGATCACTTTGTGTACAGTCTTTCAGTCTGTCTAAAGTCTATCAGTATGTCTATCAGTCTATCAGTGTATCTACTATCTATCAGTATGTCTACAGTCTATCAGTATGTCTACAGTGTATTAGTCTGTCTACTGTCTATCAGTATGTCTACAGTCTACAGTATGTCTACAGTCTATCAGTATGTCTACAGTTTATCAGTATGACTACAGTCTATCAGTTTGTCTACAGTCTATTAGTATTCTACAGTCTATCAGTCTGTCTACAGTTTATCAGTCTGTCTACAGTCTATCAGTTTGTCTACAGTCTCTCAGTACTTCAACAGTCTATCAGTTTGTCTACAATCTATCAGTCTGTCTACAGTCTGTCAGTATGTCTACAGTCTATCAGTCTTTCAGTTTGTCTACAGTCTAAGATAAGATAATATTTATTTAAAATCGGATACATCAACAAAAACATAAGTATCTGACTCTCTAGTAAGTGCGGCCGTAGTAATGTAGGAGTTTATCTCTATTTCTCACCACAGCTTTCTGAATTCTTACAAATGTTAGTCGGCTTTGACAAGCAATGCACACTAAAATTTAGTGCTTAGAATTCATTTGCCCTGCATAATGTTTTCTAATCTAGCACCTATGACCTTGACACTTTCTATTATACATATGTTCATACGATAAATTCAGGAAGGTAATGTTCATTTTGTTGAGCAATGTTTTGTAAGATTTTCATGGTAAAGCGGTACAAGTCCCCCCGCAGCTAATTAACTTGAAGTCCTTAATTTCACTACAGTCAGAGCCTTGAGGGTTTGAACCACATCTTCTTCCTCAAATCACATCCTTAGCCTAATTTTAGCCTCATTTCAGCACTTACGGTATCTTCCTGTGCAAACTGGAACCAACTCATCCCCTTTTCGACTGCAATTTTGAAGCCATACATTGTAACATAAAAAAGCTGCTAGGGTGTGCATGTGTCTCAAAAAACAAACAAAGTCCCAAGAATAAGATATTTTTGTGGATATATAAATAAGTTTGTTTTATAACCAGTAGAAAATATCATTTCAAGGTCTGACATAAAAAGCTGGGAGGGTGTGCATTTGTCTCAAAAATCAAGTCCCAAGAATAAGATTTAATTGTGGATGAATAAATTTGTTTTATAACCTATAGAAAATATGCATTTCAAATTTTAACTTGTATTTCGTACACAGTAGTTAGTCCCTAAGGTTATATATATAATTCATGATGGTTCATTTAAGTAGACCTTGATTGATGATTTTTTCTATTTCATTTATTGCAAAAGTCATTCAGGTATCCTTTGCTCTGCACCAAAACAATCTCATTTGACCTCTCGTAGTATTGTAAAATCACGTGACCAAAACAGTTCTGGCATTCGTTTGATGTTTCTTTAAATGGCTGTGAACTCCTGAAACCTGCATCTAATTTGCACTCAAATGAATCAAGCAGATTTTTACTACGAGTTTAAGAATGTCGGTGAAAAGGTTATAGAGCTCGGGCACTGACCGGATGAATGACCGAAAAAAGTAGTCCCGGCTCTTGGCTCCGCCCACCTGTTTATTTTTCATCCAGTCAATGAGTTTTGGCATTTCGGCGGGAAATTCAAACCCCGCCCCCTTATGAATAATGTCACATCGGATCATATCGGGGTCATTGACCTTCTGAAAAGCCGTTTAACTGATGTTAGATTTTTAGAACACTTTGCGTTTTGGTGAGAAAATATTAATTGCATGCTATACTTCCGTACTGATTGTGTAAACTCCAAAACTCAGCCTTATGAGGATGCTTTGTTTCAGAGAAAATATCATCAGGTTTTATGTTATTGATATTGATACACAATAAATTCATTTTTCTTCAAAAAAAGAGAGAGATAACTTGATTGCAAAGTTTGCCCTCTAAACCTATTTAAACTTTCCTATTCTATTTCCGGTAATGTATCTCGTAATACTTGAATGATTGAAAACAAAACGATAGAAAGAAACTTTTGAAACAAACAAAAAAAAAAGAAAATCTCTTGCATTAAAAATGATTAAGTGATATACATGTAAAACAGCGAAATTGGAGAGAAACCCGATCAAAGAAATAAATTTACATTTCAACGAGTTGCTTGCTTCGACCTTTTATCTTACCTTTACGAAGCTGGAGAACTTTATGTAATACTGTCGCTATCAGCATCCAAGGTTTAAGTTATTAGTGCAGTTTCCTTACTTAAAACTTTTATGTCCTGCATTGATCTGAAATGCATGGAAGATGCTTTTAATGTGTTTCATTGTAAGACCGCTGAACATTAACTGCCAAAATTGAAAATATGCAGCTTACGTCATTTCCATCTGTTATACTGTAGTAGTCAAAACATTTAATGATAGCCAATGGAATGGGCGGGTACAATTCGACACGGACGTCGGAGAAAACATTTGGATTGAAATTCTAATTTGAAATGCATGTTCAATCCACCTAAGCTAGTCTAGAAGGCACTGTTTTATTGATTCACCCTAAACAAATAAATCCAATTTTGTTATAGAATACACTTTATCTCAGTAAGAATTTCTGTCAAGTGTTTTAACAGTTTAAAGAAACATAAAGAGACAAATATTTGATTTCTGTTTGGTATACGTGCATGTGTGTTGGGAGGACAATCTTGCAAATAAAAAAAGTATTTAAACATTTTCAGGGAAGACAAAAAAGTTTTTGTCATTCTAGAAATAAATTTATTCTGTCCTGTGAAGAAGTGATCTGTCCCGTCAATGTTTGACAACCCCCCCCCCCCTCGTTTTAGAATCAAATAGCCGTCCACTGAAAAAAATAATCGATGTCTTCTATGAGGTTTACATGTCTTTAAAATGCTCATATAAATATGAATTTCAATTAATATTGTGTTTAACATTTTGGGAATTGATATTATTTCTCTTCTGAGTGAATAAATAAAACCGTGCCCTTTAGTAGATGAGGTGGATTGAAAATGCATTTCAAACTAGGGCTAATTGTAACGGGAACCGTTACAGATGTTCCCCAAACGCTCCCCAACTCTCTTTTGGTGCCATATTCCCTGTAAGCTTCATTAAATAAGACCAAGAAGAAGAAGAAGAAACAGAAGAAAAACAATATTTTCCCTAATTCCGTTTGGGGAACATAATAAGAATTTCAATCCAAATGTTTTCTCGGACGTCCATGTTCATGGCAAATTGTTCCCACCCATTTCATTGACATCGCAGTCAAGGGTCTCAGCTAAAAATGAGAGAAATGTTTTGAAGCAGGTTTCAGTTTTTGGAGCACGTCTCATAGTCCTACATAGACCCGACTTACATGGACACAAATGTGAAATAAAAAAGCTCCATCACCAAGTGTTTATAAGTTATGTCAATAATATTTCAAAGATAGGTCAACATCCAGGGTTGTGATAGAAAAGTCAATATTAAGGATGACCAGGGGAAAGTCTTGTCCCAAGAAGTACATCTTTGATAAATGAGAGTCCAAGCACCAACTAGCACAAGGCATAGCCCAGGTTAAAATTTCTCAAGAGCAAATCAAGAAAGGTCAAAGAGACAAAAATGGGGTTTGTATACCGGTACCTCTCATGCTCTACGTATGAACAATTTCTAAAATGAGGCAAGTTATTGACAAACAATTTGATGCAACAAGATTTCAACAGTCTGGTTTTAAAATACATTTTGTACGCTCTATGGTTGATAATGTGAACATGTCAACGAATACAATCTATCATTTAGTTTGTTTGTTGTTTAACGTCCCTCTCGAGCATTTTTCACTCATATGGAGACGCCACCACTTGCCGGTGAAGAGCTGCAATTTTTGTCCTATTCTGGGTACTCAGGGCTGTTGAGCTTATTTAATATTTATGTGCCAGCACCTACATATATCTTTCATCCGACCGGCATACGGAGGGGATTCAAACCTGTCATCATCAACTCCATATACCGCGTCCTGCTCGCGTCCTTGCATCTCTCCGGCTGAATTTCCTCTGCAACTGACCACATGTTTTAGTTTCGCTTTTACAACTCTGTATATGATAAGTATCATAGTGACACCTACATGTTGCACATCGTTTTTTTTCAGCAAGCACTCTGCTACACGGCAAATATGTCCTATGATTTTTCCTATCATTTTCTACATAAAATATCACATTGAACAGGGGATATGTCAGTTTTTTTAAATTAATTTGAGCGGGTCATTATTACGAAACTATCCTCTGTTATCTTAATGTTAACTTAATTTCTGAGGATAAGACAGTCGTAAACTATTCCAGTATAGATTTTACAAAAATCAACAGCTTAAAGAAAACTTACGACTTTTCAACTTTATACACCACCATTCCCCCCGATAAATTAAAGTCCATGCTTTTCGATATCATTTGACAGCTGCTTTTTCAATAAAAATGGAACTCGAAAATTTAAATACCTTAATTGTCTTTGGTCATTTGCAAAATTATTTTGTTAAAAAGCATTCTGATTGTACACACAAGTACTCTGAAGTCGACATCAAAAAGATGCTTGAGTTTCTGATTGACAATATCTATGTTTTTTTTTTTTTTTGTTTTTTTTTTGTTTTTTTTTTCAGTTGTGTAGGATGTGTGACGCTTACGCGTCGCCGGTAAAACTCAGTTTGCGACCGTTAAGGTAAGTCACTCGTCAGCTTTTTAGAAAAGTTCACGCAGAAGCTCTTACTTCAAAACTACTTATTAAAATTTAATTTTTATAACATATTTAAATTCAACAACGTAAATTTTTTAACATTCAATGAAAAAACTTAACAAATCTACAAAGAAGCAAGATTTATTAGGGACTATTTCTTTTGGTGGAAGGATATTTAGCAGAAAATTCTGCAAATCTGCACATTTATAAAATTAAATGTAATGGAAATTTAGCCTCACATACTTTTGCTCGGAGAATTTTCCGTTTTGATATTGCTAAAAATATTTAATATAGGTCTTCATTTATATTTTTAGACTAAGTTTTACACCTTCCCTCAACAAACTTTTCCAAAAAATGAAAATATATTAAAGAAGTCAAGGTAAAATGTACACCATTTTTTGCCTGAAAATCACATATTTTGACAAATATTTCAAAATTAACATCACTGACCCCACCTTTTTCTTTCATTATTTTAAACTACTCGATACTTGTGACTGATCAGCACCCAAGTCGTAAAAAGTTTGATATAAGAAAATTTTTTATTGCCTATTAAGTTTTTTAATACCCCAAATATGTTATTTTTTAGTGCAAAAAGGTCACACAATAATTTACGCGCATTAATTTGCAAGATTTGTTTATTGATAAATATTATTCAAACTATTTTACGTAAAATAAGATTATATTTATAGCCATGCTTACATCTAATCAAATATAATAAGGATTAAAGTAATTGACCAAAGAGATGAAATTTAAGTGCAAAAAGGTCAACTTAAATGTACCGTAGATCAGTAGGATGCATACTGACCCCCTATTTTCTTTGCGATTTTGAGTTACACTTTATGAGTACTTGTCCAAAATTTACTTCTAAAAAAATCCTTGATATAAGAAATTTCAGGAGTGACTTACCTTAAATCAGCATTAACGGTTGCAAATACCAAATTAGAAGATAGGTATTCCCTAATTAACGAGATAGAAAGCTTTTCCTTGTGACGTCATAATAGAGCGACGCAAAAACACAATGCTCCGTGACGCCGGTAAAACTCAGTTTGCGACCGTTAAATCAGCATTAACGGTCGAAAATACCAAATTAGAAGATAGTTATTCCCTAAATATATAGCATAAAAATATTATCCCATATTGTAACATTTTTAAGTTGATATTTTGTTAGTTTAACAAACAAATATGTTTTGCAGTATATGACAGAAAATGATATTAACTTTTATAAAGAATTTGATTCGGACATTTTGCACATTCATAACGGCCATATAGCGTCATCCAATCACTTCCGGTTCATCAAACAGTGGACGTCAGGTGAATTCGATCTCTTCCGGTTCACTAATTACGCGCAGTGCACGGCGGGTGAATTTGATCACTTCCGGTACACTAATCACGTGCAGTGGACGACAAGTAGATATCAGATGTCGTTACTGCCGGCGTTCTTCTCTTATCTGTGGTCTCTTTCATTAATTTACGGTCAGATTAATTACTCAAGGGGACAGTTTTTTTCTGTAATTCCTGTAATATTCTTCATATATCCTACACAACTGACATTTACAGAATACAGCATGCACGTGCACCAGCATGTAGAACCGTGCTGTCGTCCGTGTGGTGTCAATACACCTGTGATTATTCCTGTCTTTCTGATTTGAAGAGCAGGTCATTTCTTTAATGACTGTGAACTATGTCAGCAGACATTTCATAAGAACTAAATTTGTCTGGTAATGTAGAAAAGATCGTTCCATTAAATCTGCTTTTAAACTTATGCATCGTTCTTTTTTTCTATATTTGATTCCATTGCTGCATGGGGAACATAAGTTTTATTATGTTTTAGTCAGTTTCGGCTTCTTTGTCATATTAAATTCCAATGTGTCGATTTTTTTGCAGAAGACAAAACAGAACTGCGGCTCCATGACCTTTCAAAACATTATTTATCAAGAGAAAATTAATTTATCGGTTTTTAATGACCAATATTACCCTGAATGACCAATACAAGTCAATTCCTTATACCACTTAATGCATTATCGGTCGTTTGAAGGAAGTATTTGGACAAGATTGTAATTTCTAGTATGCATGCCCAAGCTGTGACGATGAAAATTTTCGGATGTTCATTCAAGCCATGGTTGGGTGTGATTTATTGAGGGGTGATTGACCATACAGTCGGCTTTACACAGAAATCGGGATGTCTTCGATACTCGACAGCAGAAATACGGGGATTTATTTGACGGCTTTTCTTGTTCGGAGACAAAAGATCAAAGCTATCAGTGGCTACAAATGCTTTGTCGACAAGTCACTTCAGCTTATACAATATGTTACTGTTAATTTCAGGCACTTGTTAGAAATTGAAAACCTTATTATAGTGACATTAACTTTTATTGCAAAAAATACCATATGTTACAAATATTTCTGTCAAAAATGACTGTTCACCAAATTACGTTTTACATTACGTCGCCAGCGTGTCGCATGCGCGGTGGTTGCACGGTAAAAGTCTGAGTGCATAAAGTTCATATCTCTCTTTCTCTTTCTTTCTCTCTCTCTCTCTCTCTCTCTGGTGATTCTACGGCTTTCTGATCTGATTTTTGATAGATGATTATTAACTCACAATGTTAACAAGGACTCTATACCTGACAATAAACTCTGTATGAACCCACCTTTCACACTTCCACCCTTTGTCCCCCGTCGGCCTAATGACAGATTCTGTCCTCATTGACTGTCCACACTTTACACTGTCGTCATCTCCTCAGCTGACTGCTGTATTCTAGATTCCTATTTTTCGTTTACACGAGGACATGTTAACTTTTTTGGTACTTTCTTTCACTGAAAGTGGTGGTGGGGAGGGGGGTATTAATGTGGGTTCGTCAAAGGTCTGTAATTCTTGACTCTGTGTTGCTCCAATCGCATGACAGTTTAATAAGCTTTGACCTTATGCAATGTTTTTTTTTATTTTAAAAATATCAAAATCCTCAATGAAGTAACCGATTAATCAATAGGTCAATGAGTCAAATGTCACAGTCACAATTTTATGTAGTCCGTCTGCGTAACACTAATTCTTTCTTCTCTGGACTAAATTTTGAAACTTTTGAGCTTTCGATTTTTTTTTATTGCGACTCCTCATGATTTTAAAAGAAGAATCTTGTACATGTATAGCTAGGTCAAAAGGAAAGGTCAAAATCAAAATTCAGATATTGTAAAAACTTGTATAATTACATTTTCCAGACGATAACGTTAGATTTGGGGGAGGGGGTTAATCTTTCAAAAGAGGTATATATATATAAGACCCTATTTATATTCAAGTTGAAAAGTCAAAGTTCATGGTCAGAAATGTACTAGTATATAATATTGCATGCATGCATAGTTTATATATGATAGCTTCAGTGTCTGTAAACTTGTGCAATGTTAATCAGATCGTTCATTTCTTTAACCTTAAAAACATTTATTTATCAATCAAAATCATAAATTTTAGGTAAAAAGTTAAAATACCAATGTTGTTCTATTTTTATCCCAATTGCTGGTTCAACGGAGATAGTCGCCATTTTAAAGTTACGTGCAAAAATATAGTTCTTAGCTTTTGATATATTAAAGCAAAAAAATAAAACATTTTATGTGCGACTTGTGTGTCAAAGAACATAGTTCATTAGCGTAAGGATTTTTGTGTGTTATCGTGAGTTCTCTACACATACGTAAAGCAAAGGGAACGGACAGCGACATAATTCACAAATCGGGATCTCACTGTCAGTGTCTTATCATTTATATTGAAAGTTTTAAAATAATTTTTTCATCAGCCTGATTCATGTAAGAAATTCATTCTACTCTGTAAATGAGCCCGGGGGGGGCAACGGAGATGGGGGAGGATATATTCAAACATGTGTGCGATTGTGTGTGATCACAGCCTTGGTGTGTCCATGTTCCATGTTCATTCTTTGCTTATTTATTTCCTCTTCTTCCACTTTTTTGTTTGTCGGGGAGTTCTCTTTTCTCTATAGGTAAACCACTCTTTTTAGGCAAGCACAGTGTGCTGTCCTGCATAATAACATATAGGTTGTACATATGATACACAGTAGCGAATCCAGAAATCTTGAAAAGGGGGGTCAGTTTGGCTTGGGGTAGGCGCACCCGCCAAAAATATTTTTAAAATGTGTATATTTTGGACACAAAATGGGGCGGGACACCCCTCTTTCCCCCTCTAAATCCGCCAGTGGTACACCAAGTTCTTGTAGAGTCTGGAGGAGCTAAGCTATTTGAGTGGGAAGTTTGATACTGTTTTTTTCCGAGCTTGGCGGAATGTTCCGAGAGAATGCGATTATTGCAAATCAGCGCCATACTTGAACAAGCGGCTAATTGGTTCTATCGATCTATTAATTTTTTTGCAATTTCAATCTCACCTCTAAATAGCCAAAGTCAAGTCAAGTTAGTTTTTTTTTCGCCATTTCGAGTGAAGACACCCCCCCCCCCTCACCCTTCCTATGAATAAATGGTCTTATTAAAATAAACCAAAGACTTCAAAAATATATACTTCTGTGTGTAGCATGGAACTGCGTAGCTCACCATTTTGTAATGTTTGTTTGTTTGTTTGTTTGTTTGTTTGTTCGTGATAAGCTTGTTGTTTGCATCTCTATGGAATAACCCGTATACTAAATATTTCATTTGGATAATGAAAATAATCAAAATTAAAATTAAAATAATTTAAAACATTTTATCAACAATATAAAGCGAGCTGTTTGAATGTTGAATTTGTTTTAGATTCAGGTTTTAAAAGACGGACATTTCAGTTCTTTTACTTATTTTTAAGATTTTGTGCTTTTTGTATAATTTTGTAAATAAAAACAATTCAAGTAAATAAACAATAAAAAGACAAAAACAAGAAATTAATGGCACGACTTATAAATCCTCTGAGTATTGTGAATAATAGAAAATACTACAGTATATTTTTTTTTTAGAAAAACACGTTATAAAAATAAACGTCGGAGATAAAAATACTACAACCCCTCCGAGGTGATTTCATTCAGTTTGCCGCCAAGGTCATTCTTACTACGATCAGAGTTCATCGACCGGCAGACGACATCTCCCGCGCGCTCCCCGCGACCCCGGCCATTGATCGGAGGATTATCATCGCGTCAGCTGAGGGGAGTAGCGGTTGGAACTTCTGAATTTTCTATGCTTCACCGCCAACAGCGGGCAAATATCTGCGTTTTTAATAAATAAAAAGGGGATTATGAAAAAAGCAGATACATTTGGGAATAAGGACAAAACAGGGGACGGTTTATCAGATTTGGATGCAGAAAAGGGCTGCTTTGATTAAATGATTCGGTTTTAATACGCACTGCGCAGTCAATGGATGAGGGAAGATGAAGAATGGTTTCTGCCCTTTTGTGTGTGATTTATGATTTTATTCATTGTTTTAGCAGACTTTTTTGCAAGTTCGATAAATTAACATATATATTCAAAGTTTTGCATAACTACAAAGTCCAAATACTGTAAATAAATGAATAAGAAATAAACATAAACAAGAATCAAAATCCATAGAATGTCATGACAAAAACCAAAAAGTCTAATGTTTTCGAAAGATATTTATTTCATTTTACACCAAATAAGGACGCTAATGAATATCGCAAACGAAAAAAAAAGAGAAGTCAGAAGAGGGAAAAAATTCAATGTGGTTCATGTGTATAAGCCTGGAGTGTAAAATCTACTTAATTAGCGGAGGTTCTGAGTGATAATTAATTAGAGGATTTCGAGGCTTCTCTTACATGCCTGGTAATTCCATCTGACGATTTATCTTCCTCCAAGACTCTTGTCAATCACAGAGAACACGGCATCAATCAGGTTACTATTGATCCGCGCGCGAGGGAACGTCAGAGGACGTTATCCCGAAATGACCCCGGGCCCGCGCGTCCGCACGAGGACAAGAATTCCAAAGTCTCGTATGCAAATTAACGCTTGTTGACCTTGCCTGACCTTTTAAGACTCGGGAGGTAAGTTCTCGGGGTGAGCGAGGTCTTCGGTCAGTGTCTTCTTCTGCCCCAGCCTCTTTATGGTGAGGGCGCGAAGAAGAGCGGACCAATCAGAATTCAGCTCTCTCTAACAAGATCAGAGCTGTCGAAATCTAAATATTTCTTAGTGCAATGTATTTTATTTTATCAAAATGTTATTGTTGTTTTCTATATTCGCTGATTATTTATGTATTTTTATCACATATAAATAATTAGATTGATTAAAAGTGAACATTTCATTCAATCTGAATGCAGAGGTTATAAATGCGCAGGAAAAAAAATGTTGAAAATATTAAAGAGGACTGAAATTGGTAGGAAACTGACCATATACCGCAACCAATCTCTCAAATTAATGTACGATCTAGCAACATAGACCAGTGAGGAAGTCTATAATTTTATTTGACTTAAGGCCTGTCTATATTTTCCTATCACTAGAGTTCCCTTAACTCACAGAATAGTTAGGGAAAATTGACAGATCACCTTAAGAGATTTACAAGGCGGCGTCCGGGGACATTTATATTAACCAAGGGACCTGGTCTGGCTGTTTTATACAAAATTAGAAAGGGGACATTTATATTAACTACTTAAAGGTCCTGCATCGTCGGAAACCCACGGTCCTGCAGTTCGATACAAAATGGCTGCGTCTTGTTTGGGAATTTATCATTGTCCCCTTGATTGGGGGAAATAACATATCAAAAGCAAATTTTTAAGAAAAAAATGTAATTTTATTATTAGTCGGTGTGTCATTATTATAAATTTTAGTCTCCGATACAGTGAAATAGTTTACTGTTTTACTGGCATGTAAGATTGAAAGAAAGAGTACGTGACCCTTCTGTATTCAGCCATTTTTTTTTTTTACAATACATGTATATACACTTGCGATGGGGACATGCTAAGTCTGTTGTAACATAGGTAAATAAACCTCTGGTATCTCCATTATTTGTTATCGACGCCTAACTTTGGCTCATTCACGGTTAGCATAAAGCGTTAATATGAAAAGCCACCGACCGTATTGATAAATCTCTCCCCGAACAACACTCATCTAGGGATTTGTACGCTTGAGATGAAATTGACTTGAGAATATAGATATGTATATTTTGCTATTTGCATTCCTTCACAGAGCATTGACCCTTCCGTGTTTATATCACTGGGAGGTGGAAAGTTCGTTTTGTCAAAGACGCTTAAAAAACGAAATCCCGAGCCCGATCGATTTTTTTTTTTGTTGTCAAATGTTGTCGACCTTCAGAATTACAAAGAACTTGTCCTTCTGCTGCTTTATTTCTTCTTGCGAAAAAAAAAATAGAATTGTCTTCTTCAATTACGCTGTCGTAATATCTTAATCTGCATGTTAAATAAAGAGCTAGGAGAAAGAATGGCTTTTCACTGCTTAGTCAAGCGTAGGAGAAATTATCGCACGATTAGTCGTCGATACATAATTCATTTGATGAAACAGAATGAAATCCAATTATAAGATGATAATTCACCTTCACGTGCTTCTTCCAGTTCTAATGCGAATTCTATATCAAATATAAAAATAAAACTCTTAAGTAGTCCCTTACATTAGACGCAGTTCTATTAAACAATTTTTTATACTCAAAGAAAGGTATTGTCACAAGAAATTCACACAAATGTAAAAGCCCTTACACCAACCGTTTGAAATTATGGCCAAGTTTCTCAAAAGTAAGTCAAATTGCAAGGTCAAAAAGTCAAAATTGTGAAATAGACTTTACCACATCATGGTAATTTCCGGGAAATATTTCCCGGAATTACTAATATTTAGCACCCTCATGTCAGAGCATTGAGTGTAGTTCATACGCCCCGTTCGAGAATTTTTCTCAGTTTTGAAGATCTCATCAGAAAGACCAGCAACTTTCACTTTAAGTGAAGAGCACCTGGCCAAGGAGCAGCACGTTGAATTCTGTCGAAGATTTCGTCAAACCTTGTGCTAAATACTCTACGAAAAGATAGACCTGAATACTTTGTCGTAATGTGGATTTAATTGTCTAGAAATATATAAAAGAATCGTATTTAAAACGTTAAAAAGTACCCTTTATCACCTGCGTAATGGTATTTCCCAACTTACTCAATTCTCAAGAGCATTCTCCAAGTACAATCAGTTTTTTAACCGAGGCAGGCTACTGAGAAATAAGTTGCTGTTACAGAGATTTCAACAACTTATTGTAAGTTCAGAATATCGTAAAGAATATAGCCTTTATAATAACCTCGTAAGAAAAAAAAATTACCTAATATTGTGTTGTATTTAAGTGTTAGATGATAAATATATACAATGAAGTTTTCTCTGATGCACCGCTCAACAAGACTACCAGGTAACAGAAATCAAAATCTCGTAATCGTTAACATGGGTGTTATATTTTTTAATGATTTGATTTTTTTAATGATTTGTTTACAAAATATTTTAATAATTATAAAATTTCGAAACAAAAAAAACTGAGACAAAGTTTTGTTAGATAAAAATCCATTCCCATAAAAACAGTGGAATATGTTAGTATTCATGAGGTGCGAGAACTAGGGTCGCCGGTCGCCATCTTTGTTTTTCTTTAAATCTCAGACATCATGGTATTTGGGCTATAATTTGTTACATAGCAGCTAAGCTAGAATAGCACACAAATCAGTCGTGTGCCTTGTAAATCCTCAATGCAGTCAAGAAAAATTTGAACTGTATGTGTAACTGTTAAATGACCTGCTTGCCGACAATTCGTTTCGAGACAAGCCGCGGTGCAATGGGCCGCGGAGACCTCGCCAGTTATCTCGTCGTAATGCGATACTCTGACGAGATTTTGATCACTCAATTAAATAATAAATCACTGGTTGGAACACGGTATTCACTGCAGAAAAACAAAGCGACAGGCGGACGACCTTTACCGACTGCTAGGTTTCCTGATTTAAAATTCAGGAAAAACACGACCTTCAAGGATTTGTTTTGGCGCCTTTTTTATATAATTAGGTCATTGTATTCTTAACGACTGTGTAATTGATAAAAGACAAAAAGTCAATGACTTTTGTGTTCCATAGTAAACACAGTGCGATTTTCTGGTTAAAGAGTGAACCATCAGTCCGGGAGTAAACATGTGAGAAATTCCTATTTATAAATTCAATTTGGAGATAACGAACTGTAATCCAATGAAACAATAAAAATCGGGAGCTGAGAAAATACGGACCTCTTAAATATTGGATGTGGGATCAGGTGCCATGGAGAAGTAACGACCCCTACTAATTTTAACCGAGAACGACCCTAAAATGCAGGAAAGGCATCTACCACTATGTACGTTGATCGGATTGAATTTTTTGTACGTAATTTTGATAACCCAATACAAAATTTTCTACAAAATCGAAATTCATGCATATAAAGTCGCTAGTGTCAGGGGTCATTTCAACTAAGGGTCAGTTACAGCTTGTACTTATGTCTACTGCACATGCAAAGGCCACACTATTTATCAATAACTTAGTGTCTGTGAATAGTCAAACGATGTATGCTTATAGGCATATTAATAGTCAACCTAGTGTCTACAGTGGCAAATGAGTAGTCAATCTAGTGTCTACAGTAACAATGAATAAACAACCAGGTGTCTCTATAGTAGTCAATGAAAAATAGTCGTTTACTTTATGTATCTACAGTAGCAAATAAGTAGTCAATCTAGTGTCTACAAATATAAACCTAGTGTCTACAAATACAAATAGTCAACCTAGTGTCTACAAATACAAATAGTCAACCTAGTGTCTACAAATACAAATAGTCAACCTAGTGTCTACAAATACAAATAGTCAACCTAGTGTCTACAATAACAATGAATAATCAACCAGGTATCTCTAGTATTCTATGAATACTAGTAGTCTACTTTATGTGTACATAAAAACTGAATAGTCAACCAAGTGCCTATACATTAACAAATGAGTAGTCAGTCAGTAAACCTAATGAAGAGACGAATGAAAAGTCGCTTTGAAACTTCCTAGAAAATGCATTTGGTTTTAGCATTATTGACAAGAAAATACTGTGACGTGGCAAGCATTAATAAGTGTACACAAATGTTTCTAAGTCGACAAGAAATCGTGATTAATTTATAAATACAGTATAAAACATCGCATATATTAACATTCTAGCAATTAACCAAAAAGAGCATTGCATATATGATATCGAGGAAATGTAGTATTGTATGCAAAAAAATTTGAAGAAAAAGAAAGTTGGCATTGGAAAAAGTTGCCCCCCCCTCCACGAAATAGGATTTTGGAGTTTGGACAATTTGCCCCCCCCCCCTTTATTTTTTTTGGTTGTCAACTTTTACAGGTAAGTAAAAAAAAATGTCTCTGGCTGCCCCCCCCCCCCCTTACTTTCAAAAACGATGCTACGTGCCTAAAGAGTTCCATTTCAATGTTCTTTTTAGATAGAGTAAGAGTTGGAGAGGGGTATTATAACATATGCAAATTGAGGATGGTTACATACCCGTAGCAACGTGTTTAAAAAGAGGTGGGAGTAGAGCAAACTTCAAAAAAAAAATCTGACAAGTAAAATAAATAACTGAAACTGACCAAAAAGAAGGGGACGGAGGCAACACTTCCCATATTGATATGGGAGCCAAAAAAATCGGTCCAAATCCTGCAAATCGACAGTTCCCTTCCAGACACCAAGAAAAGGTACAGGGGCAACAACTATAGAAAAAAATAGTAAATTACTATAGCCAGATTCTTTTAGTCAGAAATAGTGCCCCCTCCCCGTGTTCTACGGGACTGGGTTAACTTTATTCCTCCAGTACGCACCCTGGAATAGCCTACTTCAGTTTGAGCTTATTTTGTGTAATTTGACATCAGAATCAATTATTTATTAGAACAGGGGAATGCTTTTTACACTGACAGTGATATGTCGTGCGGATTGATTACTTTTGATTACCTTCACTTGAGGTCAATGACCCGAAAATGATATCAAATCGGGAGAAATCTCAAACATCACAACGGAGTTATCTTTCTTTGCATATCAAACTTCAGGTGCGCAAAAAAGTAAATTTAATTGATAAAATTTTATTATCACTCATTGGGTCTTAAATATGTTTTTAAAAAAAAAGAAAGAAAAAGAAAAAAGATACAGCAACAGGACAAATCGATAAGTGAGAGTTTTGTTTATGTAAATAAGGTAATTCAACATACTTTTGTCATACATGTGGTGCATGGGTCCTTTATGTCATATATGTAATCATTTCAGAGAAATCATAAGTGTAGTGAAAAAAAAATAGCTATATAAATATTTAGTTAATTATAGGTCCTGATTTTATCAAGTACACGAAATGCCTATACATGTATCAATTTCAACAATATTTCTAAATTCCACGAGTTCTTTAACAAGTATTTATAGTAAGTATACAGACAGGGGGCCAATATATATCAATTTAAAAAAAATATTTGTGTAAGATCATTTACACACACGTGAGTTTTTATCTATATATAGTAGAGTTAATTGTAGAAGGTTAGTGATATCGGATAGCAGTCCAGGGTAACACAGAATGTAAACATACCCCGGGTACAATAGTACCGCAGTACTTATAGATCCCAGATAAAATGATCGCGTGTCGACGCTCTCCACTAGGTCATGTTTTTATCATTAACCCAATTATTATTGTGGTATTCCATTATTATTGTGGTTGTTCCATTTAAACCATTCAGAAAAATATTTTTGTGATTGTTTTTCTGTAAGTACCGTGATAATCACAACAATCGACATTCTGTGCATTTTATTCTCAATAACAAAAAAAACAGTAATGATCACGTGACTCGCCTTCTTCTATCTCTCTCCCGTTCTAAACAATCTCCCGAAACTTCATTCCATTTGTTAATTAAATTGAATTAATTGATCAACTTGATTAATTACAGGCTCGTTTATATAATGGCATTTAAACTGACCTAGCCGATCCCGAGATAGAAAAGGTCTGGAATTTTTTTCACCTCTCAATAAGATCCGCGCGATGACATCCGTGCGCTGTTCCTTTATTGACGGAACCCCCTCCTATTGTTCCCCCGCCCCACCTGAGTGAACTCACGGAATGAGAGACGTGACCGTCCCCCATAGACCAGGGGTCAACGACAGCTAATAAACACGAATAAAAGGGGTCCTGGAGGTACTCTGATTGTTAATTAGAAATTTATCATTTTATTGTAAGGTCATCGACTTTAATATTTAGTCAATTTTAGCTATAACTGGAACATGAAGAGTCTTCAATAGGCAAGAATAAAGAGATTTCTTTACTGATTTCTTAGTCTGAATAATCGTAAATCTGCAATGTTTATATTGTTTAATGCTGGACTTGTCACGATCTGTTATTTGATGGTACAAGAAAGTGAAAGCAAATTCAACATCACTGGAGGAACTTATTTTTAAAATTATTTATTTTATTTTTTTTTTAGTATCTTTTAATTCTAAATAATAAATACATGTATTTTGTTTTAGAAAAAAGACCAATTCATGGAAGTTTTGTCTGCTTGTTTGTGTGTTTATTAGATTTTTTTTATATTTTTTTTTTGGGGGGGGGGAGGAGGGATAGCTTTTAATTTTTTTTATTTACTCTGGGCGGTCTCCCCTTCACACACACTTGTCCCAGTAACCGACTTCTTTCTAAAAGAAAAAAAAAGAGCTCGAAATATTTCATGAATGTTCCCGCCATTTTTGTCTCAATGGAGTCAAGTTTCATCTAAATCTGTCAGATTACATACTGGAATGACTCGCTCTTTTGTTCACAGGCGACAACTTCGCCAGTCAGACGTTTTATGTTACTAATTTTTGTGTTGCTTAATTAATTTAAAACTCGTAATTAGTCTGCGTATATTGAATTGCAGTCTACTTTCCTGGTAAACCAGCCTCTTGGTCCTGCTTCCCACAGAGCGAGGATCGGAATTATTGAAATAAAGAGA
This sequence comes from Saccostrea cuccullata, assembly GCF_032062105.1. Taxonomy (NCBI): domain Eukaryota; kingdom Metazoa; phylum Mollusca; class Bivalvia; order Ostreida; family Ostreidae; genus Saccostrea; species Saccostrea cuccullata. Next base: position 210,013 of record NW_026926534.1, on the reverse strand, counting down.
AATAAAAAATCCTTGGAAATCAGCCAACGAATGGGATACATATTATTCGAATTTCTAAAAACAATCACAATTTTTTAGGGGGGGTGGTGATGTGGAAAATGAGACAAAAGAAACTTTTTTTTTTTTTTGCAAAAAGAGAGAGAGAAAAAAAAGAACTGATTAATTCTAGGGTATACTTATAAAATGCAAAACGAAATAGAAACGAAAGGAAAGGTTTATTTAACACGTAACGTAAACAAAAATTAATAATTTACTCTGGAATTATCAATGTGTGTAGGGGAGCAATGTTCGTGAATTTCGTGGTTCACCCTAATCCACGAATTTTTATCCACATCAACAATTATTTTGACAATATATTTTTTCACTTAATCCTCGATCTGAATATCCAAATTAACCACGAAATTATGTCCCCACGGACCAGGGGAATTTTGTTTACCCACGAAAAATGATTTCGCAAATTACTTTCTGGATATTTGGAATAAAAATATAAATGCGTTCATCATTCATATGTAAAATACTTTAGTTTTGGTTGCGGCTAGGTTTACGAATGCTGGGAAATCTTCAAGAACCTGGGCTGGGTTTCCCTAATAGTCACCCAAAAGACGGCACTTTCCCTTTACAGTCGTACTCTCTATATTGTAAGGAAATATTTCTGTTTAAAATTAAAAAATTCCTTTTAAATTCAGATAATAAAATCGATCATATGCTTGCCACGATTTGGCTCGCTTTCCGGGTTTCTCGAGTTCATTTCTGGTAGAAAATTCTGTAATTAGACGCCGTGATTTAAGCGGTGATATCTCTTACATAGCGATTAATTTTATAGTACAAATAATTTCACAGCGCACTTTGTAAAACATTGGTGTATGTATATATATATTAATGTTCCGGACACGTAGAATGGCTCTAGATAACCTATGCACCAAAATAATTTCGGGATTTTTGAATTCTTATTTCCATGTAGTTTTGATCTTAAAAAAAAAAAGCAGTTTGTCAAACAATATTAATATAGTAGTACAGTGTTGCAGGTCACTGAAAGCTAAAAATCTTCAGCAATAGATAAGGTTTTTTTGTCAGGCAAAAGTCCATAGTGTCGAAGAAGATATACCACTGCATTGAGTAAAATGTACATGCCTTTCTTAATAATTAGCTTTAGATATATTCTTTGTCAATAAAAAAATAAGGATACAGCATTTAGTCCTTAATTTATTGTCAAGAGAAATGCATAAATATACAATTTAACAATAAATTTCACTACGCTTGATTTTTAGTTCACTTGATTTAGCATATTTTATAAAACACATACTTTTAACTATAATGATAAACATATACTTATATATTGTATAAACATTGAAGAAAAAAGATAGCGACTTGAGTATGGTATATGTTATATAATATGTACAAGTATTTATTCTGTATGTAGTTTTAATAAAAGTCGGGGGGGGGGGGGGGTAATTAACAATAGAATAATAAATATCGCGACTGACAGGTCTAGGTTTGTTTAATATTAAAATGATTTTTTCATCTCCAGCAGACTGTTTCTTTCTCTGATGGTGAAGTGTATACCACCTGTATATAACACCTGTAGATTTACCTATCACTGACTGCAGGTAGCGACAGGTGAGGAACCCGGGTCGGCTTTCACAGCCAATTATCTGATAAGGTAGGAAGAGATGCTTGAGAAGAAGCGTCATGGTCAATTTGAGGGAAATCAGGAATCTCTATAAAATTACACGCACCTCCCATACAGCTGGTACATAGAAGTGTTTCATTAATACAACGTGGTGGGTTTATTGTTTTAAACTCTCTCTCTAGACCTCTCTCTCCTCCCTCTCTCTTTCATTCTCTCTCATTCTCTCTCTCACTCTGCCTTTCTCTCTCTCTTTCTTTATCTCTGCCTTTCTCTTCTCTCTCACCACAACCTATAACAACCTACAAAGGAATAGTGTGAGCATACGACTTATTAACCAATATACTTTAATATTCTTTGTTCTATATTTGTAGCAATATTGTAGCTTCGATCATCTCGCCTTTGTATGAAATTAATGGAGAGAGAACCCAAGGCGTCAACACAACGAAATATGATCCACAACCGACAAAAGAAAGTCTGAAAAAAGTATTGTTTTACTAATTAAATTCTCCAATAACTCTTCTGTATTCAAACAAGCCGTCTACGTGCAGAGGCGACCATTATTCCGTTATATATCAAGTTCGTTGCACCCTTGTTTGAAAGAACATTTTTAAATTCTTGTGTTGCAAAATATTATGTTTCACACTAAGTCAACCTTACAATATATGCATATAGGTAACTGGCACAGGGAGAGCTTCTGGTGAGATTTGATATACCTAATGTAAATATTAGCATTTTTATGCGAAGACAGATATTCTACGAATGCTATCCCTAGCATATTAACAATGTAAACTTAGTTATTAGGCTCGTGTCCTTGATGACTTTTTACTTGAATCAACTTTAAACAAGGAAAAAACCAACGTAATAGAATACGGACTTGTCTTGTTACAATGTTAATTCGCTACTAAAACCTAAGAATATATTTGCATATCGTGGCGACAGACCTTAAAATATTCTATTACCAGCGGCATGACAGAGCAGTAATATTCATTTTTTGTACATTCCTGACTTTTTGGTGTCGAATAACTGTAGTAAAGTACAGCAAGAATTTAAGAATCATTTGAGTGCTAGATGTAATAAAACAGTAATGAACCTTTTTTTTAACTAGCTTATTAATTACCTTGTTATTTATGTGGGTTTTCTTTTTGCTCTTTCTTCATTCTTTTTTTTTTTTTTTTTTTTTTTTTTTATATTTTATTATTATTTTAAGAATTCGTAACAAAGAATTCAGCATAAAGTTATATATAGAATTCATACTTCATTTCTGTGTCAAAATTTGGTACAATTAACAAAAATAAAACATCCACGGACATAGGGGACCACAAACTACTACGGTCATGGTTCTCTGTGTCTGTCCAATATTTAGAATTCTACTCCAGAGAACTGTGACATTTTTACGATATACATGTAAGTTTTTAACACTCGTCACGTTTTGTTGTCCATACCGATTTTTTTCCCAAAAGCTTGTATTTAATAATAATAACTTACAATTATATATTTTTCAGTTTACATTGACTTAAAACAAATATGGAAAATAAAACAGCACAAGTTCCATTCACCCTTCTGTAACGGCAAGTTCAAGAGGTAACCTTGTTGGGACCACTGTGATCACGTGACTTGGCACCATCTGGGTGGTTCCACATCCATATATAAACATCTTGTGACTTCAGATGAGAGAAAATGAACACGGAGCTGGCATTTAATGGCCCCCAATGAGATAATTTTGGCCGTCTATCTCTCACGGTATGTTATATTGGCTGTCAAACAAACAGCAGCTCGTGAGAGGAATTAAAAAATAATGACAACAGCATGTCGTTCTCACGGCTAAAAATTCAACGAGAGTTGTCTCCCGTTGACCGCAAAATCGCTTAGCATTGCACTTTGTGGACTTTTTCATTTTATGCTGAGACTTTATCATTATGAACAGACATTTAATTTCTAATTTAGAGCCCAGAACAGACAAGTATGAGATTATTACAATAATAAGGAAATAAGTGTACTGACACTGTACTCGTATTACATGTATTTAATGCTAATAGTTGAACACAGCATGTACCGGTATATACACATTACTGATACTTTAATATTATCAACTGTGTGTTTGTTGATATATTTTTGAGCTTTTATAAAATAAAAAAAAATTGTTTTAGTTCTTGTGTCACATATTTCATTTTTTTAAACAACTATGACGATTTATTGTGTGAGTACAAATACATGTAAGCCAGTAAATGAAATGAAGTACTGTACAACTACAAGATTATTTCTATAAACTATAGATTTGTAACATCTCGTCAGCCGTTTAGTCTGTAATATTGCCGCTGAATTAGGTTATCTTTTTATATCGATCGTAATTCTTTCATTAAAATAAATAATCCCAGTGCCTTCTACAGTCTGTTTACGTGGAGCCGAGACTGTCTGTTGATCCTATTTCTACAACCACAAAGCGATTTTTACGACTACCATAAAACAACATATTAACCGCTCCTAAGATTGGTCTGCAATAAATAATTAAAGCCCTGAATTAAAATTCTGGAATTTCTATTGTTTAGACGACGAAACAAGTAAACAAAAATTACCACCCCCTGTTATGGAAGAAAAAAACAAACGATTTATTTGTTTGCTTTCAGAGAACAAGATAAATATGACACTCAAAGTCTTCTAAACAAAAGTAAAGGAGGCTGGGTGGGCAACAAATTAACCACCAGATATAACTCATTATTTTTTATATGATATCTTAAGCTGTTTATCATTTGGCAAAGAAAAATTTGATATATTTTCGTTTAAAATTTGATCATTTTGTAAATTTTTATATGGAGTTCTCCTTCTAAAGGAGGTCAAGACAAGTTGTTATCAAGATTCTGCTGTACACAGGACGCGAAGTTCATCAGAATTAACAGAACGTAATTAGGCTGTTTTTTTTTTGTTTTTTTTTATTTTGAGGTCGATCAAGGATTCGTATTTTTATTTTATGGAAATGCCAACCTCTGAATACAGTTTGTGTGACTTCATATAGGGCAATCTATTAATAATTACAATTCTCTTTTCTTTTTGTTTATTTCAAATTTTTCTTTAAATTTATAAAATTGAAATATTTTTAATCATTATAATTTAAATTTAAACGGATGTTCAGAAATGGTGATGTCATATCTTCTAGGGTGTCTTCACAAATCGCCATAAGGTCGAAATCACATAATGTAAATTCAACACTACGAGAATCATGAAATCGTGAAGGCTGATTCTAAATAAGTTCACGTAATCACTTTACTTGTCCTAATGACGTAACTAAAGGAGTGGGATATGATAGGCTAGATCAGTGTCGACACTTAACACGACCGTAATATCCTCCAGATGTATACTTTGTACTAATCTCCTGTTCTGTCCATTCATAAAGGTTTTATTATCAGCGCAACTTTCCTGTAGATCGCTCTACGAGAAGTAGGTACCCCCGTTTACCTCTATAAGCTTTCTCCGGATAGTTGGTACGTCCGGATAGAGGTGCCCAGTTCAAGAATAGAAGAATGAGATACCCAATACAGTGACCAGCTATAGGAAGTTAACATAACTCCGAGAGATTGAGAATGGACTATCCTGCTTCACAAGCAAATCCCCTTCCCTCATCCACCACCCCGACCAACCCCTACTTTCCGCGTGTGTACTAGATCACAATTCTACACATTTTTCTGTGACAATATACTTTTAATCAATGAAGACTTATTTTTCGTAATCTAACCTTTATTATTGACACTTGTCTGATGTGTTAATACCAGCAGTGTTTACAGTATCGATAAGGAGCTGAATTGATATTAGCCTAATGAATGACTGTCTGTTATCGATGTTCATAAACTGGTCAAAATTTCAAAGGTCTCGTCTTTTCCGCGAACCTCCGCGTTGTTTTCGAGAATGACAGCGCGTGGCCACTTGACAAGGACTTGAGAGATTATATATATTGAAGATCTCGGTACGAGAGTTTTCCCGTACTTTGACATTCATTCAAGTAGAAACCTGTCTTCTTGTTTTTTGAAAGTTGTTATTATATATTCACTTCGTGACCTTATGTTTAGGTTTTTTCTATTAAATCGAGTTCTTATGAAAGAGGCAAAAAATAAAATTCGTCTGCCAAGAGGTGCAAATTGAACTATAAGAGTTTCCATGCACTTGAAAAATGTATAGAAATTACATAGATATTTTAAAGGTTTCTTTTCAAAGGCATTAAACGTCCATAAATAAAAATTTTTTATTATCCTCTTTAATTCGTCTAGAATGTGTAAACAAGCTTTTGATATGTTGTTAATGGATTAGTTCTACCTGCATACCTCTCTAGCAATGGAGCGAAGTATAGAACCTCCGTCCAGTATTTAAAGAAAAGTTCAAACATATTTGCTATTAAAGGATTAATTCTACTGCATCTGGGGCGACCGCTCGCCATTAAATAACAGCGTGATAAATGCCACCAGAGGTCGCGGCAATCTCCGCCTCGCCTCCTCGTGGTAATTTTGGTAGCCGGACTACTTTTTCTGCTACCAATTACACGAATTCTAAAGGTCATATAAACGTTTCATAAACCACCATATGGTCCCAGCATTTATAGTGCGGCTTTTCATTCAGGACTAGTACTGCTCCCGTAAAAGGCTCCATATTATCAAGGATATAGTCATTTTACCCAAATGGGATGAATGGATCCCTTCTGTTAAATTATTACAAAAACCAGGAGTATTTTGAAATTAAGCAAATCAAGCTATTACTCTATATAGTATTTATGTACATACATATTATATAACAATTACATGATATTAATCGCACGATTCTTCAAAATAACAAAGTCTATCAATTTATGTTTTATACAACCAACGGTTGTAACACATGATGGATCGCAACTTGTTCATTGATAAATGCCTTATTTTGGGACATTAAGGATGGGTTGAGGTATTTCTAGGTCATCATGTGGTCCGATTGGAGGTCGACGCTGCATATACCGGTTTTACCACTTGTCAAGGATCGTCAGAAATAATTGAACTCAATGTACGAGGCTCCGGTTACCCGTCTACAGACATAATGCATTTTTAATCGTAATTGACGGGAGAAAAAAGAAACTTTAAAAGTATGTGATAAATAAAAAATTTTGAAAAATATTTATTCTTAAATTTAACATGAAAGTTAAAAAGTTAAAAAGTTTCACCGTTAATTTTAGTATTCAGGGTCCGATTGAATATTATGCAGCCTTCATACAGAACTTTATAGGTTTCCAAAATACAAAAAAAATAATAATATAGCATTAATCTTGTTAAGTTTCATGTTAATCATGCCTTTTTGACACCAATATCATGCGCGATATATATTTTTTGCAATCAACTTGCTTTTTTTCAAATAATTTCTGAATTAAAAAAAAATACATTAAACCGACACCTCGGTAAAGGGATTGGCTCGTTTTGACTCTCTGTCCCCATATCGCGGATAGCCCTTGGGATTTTGTACCTTACACCAAATCCAAATAGAGAAAGAAACCTTGGATTTAGAATATAATCTTTCTAGCGGAGTAAGGGACGATATGCTACTCTCCTTTGATCTCTGTACCCTCCTTAATACTGCACCCAGCGTCAACTAGCGGCCAAATCTCCTTAATTCCGAGATCATCCGTCCTGATCCGGAAAGTTGAACTTGTGTGTTTCCGGAAGTTTCAACAAAAGTCAAAACGGATTAAAACGGAATAGATGGTTATCCCTGAAGGTGTGACATATTAATTTGAAGGGATTTTTTTAAGGAATTTGTTTACATTTTCTTTAGTTGCAGGGGTTAAGTAGCTAAGACTTGAAGCAGTACAAAAAATTCTGCCTGATAAAGTTAGGAGATACTGAGTACACTTCTCAACAAGGAACGATTCAAGGACAAAAATTTTCATTTTCTGTATACATACGTAGTGTGCAATAGACGGAAATCTCTGAATTAAAAACAACATTTCAAATGGATTCAGTTTCTTGATTACGCTTTTAAAATAATAAATATATGCAATTATATGAAATATTGCAATTTTCGAATTTACTAGCTACCACTCGGTATAAATTCGAAATTAAAATTAATATATGATGAAACATTTGGAGATAACGAACAGAAATCAAGATCAAAATTCATTGATATAGTCATATACCAATTTCTTCATTTCTTATTTTCTCCATAAGAAAAAATATATTTTTTTAAAAATTCATGAATATTAATGTCCTTAAAAGACAATAACTAAACAAACCTGGTAAAATGTTTGAATGAATTGTTTACACGACACGAAGATAATTTGGAAGGAGTTCCGGAAGATGGATTTTCGGAAACACAATGAGGATTTCCGCACGTGAACAACTTTGTTAAAGAGAAGTAATGGGTTTTCCTAAATCTCCCACTTAATAAATCAGATAAGGTCAACTCGCTCACGAGAAAAAATAATCTTTTGTGAAAATAATTAGGGTTTTAAGGAAATTATGATTTTTCCCTTTTTTTTTTACATCTCAACTATGCCAGGTCTGTAGCTCGCTATTCTTAAACACTTGGATGGACGACTTTTCAAATTTACTTTGGCCTAGCGAGCTACAGATCTGCAGAAACAGCCAAAATATAAAGTTGGCAATATTGCGCCGATTTCAACATCTTCCATGCAGGGAAGAAAGGTTTGTTTTTTCTTTCAAATTGTACCTTTACTCACAGTTAAAGGTAAAATAAGTGGTTATTCAAATGAAATACTGTTTATTTTCTTAAATAAAAAAAATGTTTAAGCCGCAACGAAGACGTTTTCCAGCATTTTTTTTCCCTTAAATACGAGGGTTGTCCCATAAAATCGTGGACAAAGCGTTTTTCTCTAAAAGTAATGGGCGCACTAAGCTGAAATTTTCAGTAAATGTTTATTCATCATATTTAAGTGAATCATAATGTTTTTGATAATATTTATTCAAAAATAAAGATTTTATTCTGCTTGAATGTGCACAAGGTACGGTCCTACGGCGCACGGTAAAAATAGCAAGGTTATATTAGAGAAGACATAAGAATTAATTCGTAAGAAAAGTTTTCAATACATAAGATTAGGATGAAAATTATCCTAATTCCATTCCTTAATCAATTCTGTCGTCTTTTTAAAAATTTCAAGGCATTTGGTTAATTTTTGGCAGTTTCCCGAGCATTTGAAATGGGAAAGTAATAAACACAATACACGAAAAATGGCGACTTTTTATGACGTTACGGCGCACCGGAGAGCAGTTCAGATAGATTAGGATGTTGTAATGACGCCTTAAGAGACTTTAAATGAATACAGAAGAAAGAAAATATGAAAAATATCACCAGATCTTTAGTATATAAATGAAATGAAAGTTTTCTTAGTTAAGTCTTCGTGATCGAGTCCCCAGATAGTACAAAACATATGGACAGACTGCCATTTGTTATAGCAAAGGACACTGTCACTGTCGACCGTCGATGTGAGATTCTCTTTTAGTTGAATGATGGTGAGAATACTGTCTGTAAGACTGTAACTTGCTAATAAATATTCAGAAGATCGCATGAGTGTGCCTTATTGGTTTCTTAACTGCTTATACATACTCAGATATGTAAATCAATAAAATTTCTAAATTTAAGTGGGGCTTATCCAACTTTAAGTTTAGCAAAGATGAAAGGTGACGCTGTTTTAGACACTTTGACGTTATCATCCGTGCGCCGTGGGGCGATACAGTACATAACATAAAATATCACAATTTGTTTACCTATGCATATATCTATTTGAAATTTGCTATGTATATTCATAATTTATCTACTAAAAGGTGGTGAAAATTTCAGAACGCAGTGATGATTATTTTTCAAACTAGACAACTTGTCCACGATTTTACGGGACAACCCTCGTATGTGCATGTAATAATTTATAATGTGAATAAAGCTTTATTGATAACCCGGTCTTTTTTAGGGGGACAATTAATTTAATTTAAGATGTAAACTTTCAGTAAACAAAGGTGGGACTCATTATAGACTATAGTATATGAATTATTTCACATCGTGACATGGGGGGATCTGTACCATGACCCCCTGTCCCTCTGTTAGGGAGAGGCATGTTTTGATCAGCCGTACGTAAAAGTCGCTGTAATTTTGCGCGGGAAGATGAGGTATACAAAGAGATATCTACAGTAAATCCACCTGAGGCTTGGTGACTCAAAACCACAAACGCCCGCCTTTAAGACAGCAAAAATGTAAAACATTCTACACAAAGAAAGCGGACTTGTTTACACATAGCTGGGGATTCCCGAGGAATGCCGAGCGCATGTGTTAATATTTAGCTATTACAAAAATCAAGAAACAACAGATCACAGTAATAACATTACAAGGGTATGATAAGTCCCCCTAATAATTTGTGGTTAGCAAAGAAATTCTGTTGATTTTTTTCTTTCCACCCCCACCCCCCGTTTTTAAATGCCTGTGTTTTCTTTCTTCCCCACTTTTTCCCGCGCTTATTTTAGGCAATAGGACAATTCTTCGGGGTGAGGGGTGAGGTGAGGTGGTTGGGACAATAATGTAGATATTGCTTGGATGTCATGATGTCAGAGCACTCCAGTGGTCTAAGACTCGGCAGTCTGTAATTCACCCCTTTTTCTTTGTGCACTTGATTTGGGGTAAAAGGAGACGCTCCTTCAGACAAAGAAGAGAAAACCCGCGAGGAAATGCGGTCGACCGGTCGCGGCGACCCCGCCCCTCTCAGATAAAATCCAGGTCACGCGAGGTCTCGTTGTCAGGGTAATCAGGGCAAAAGTAGGTCAAAACGTCTGGCGTAATCACGTTAATTTCACCCAGAAAATCGGGGTCAGATTTTGAATTTTCTTTTATTGTATGGCGTTTAAGCCTCGCTGGGGTGATACTCCAGCACTGAGAGATATAAATCTGTTCCTGTTCGGCGTGAATGAGACCCCCAAGTCAAGATTAGCCGGGCCAAGTGCACAGAGTGGTGTAAAGCTCCCACAGTGCTAAAATATCTCATTCATAGATTTTTTTAAGTGTGTGTGAACTTTGAGTGACTTACGATCATTTGCAGAGGTTCGTTTTGTAAATGCAGCGTAGAGGTCGATGGTACATGTATCTTATAGTAAAAAATAAAACATTTTTTAGAGTTATTGCATGCACATAAATATTAACATATTTTTATAGACACTGAAAGTGTCATGATGAAAGTTGACTGCTACCTCGACATTGATATTCCATCAATATCATCAAGGTCTCGGGAAAGTGTTTTAAAAATTAAACATTTAAAAGTTATTAAAATAAAACATTTGGAATTACAATCATGTATACTGTTATCAGTAAATTCGGTAATTTTTTTCATTAAATGGAATTGAACCTGTTTATCCAAAGTCTTGGGACTTCAGAGAGATAATTGAGAAGCATACTTGTAAATAAAAGTTGTTTTATTCAATGTTTCATGCTACACACGGACTAGAGTGTATTGTAAAAACCGAGACACCAATGGTTTGTTTGAAGATAGAAACCAATGAAGATTTAATAATTTATGAACAGATATTTTAAAGAAAACCACGGCAGACTTGTATGAGAATTCACAAAGGAACGTACTCCATGACATGCAATCTTTGAATTCAGTTTTTCGTCTTAAAATATTAATATCTTAACGAATAATGATAACAGGTAGCACCATTAAAAAAAGCAATTACGTTATTTTCAGGAATGAATTCGAATAAGTCAACATATTAAAATTTCTTTCTATGATATAACGGTTGGATCATGCTGTTCTGTGTTTACTTTAGATACCATACACTGTATATATAATACGAATACATATGTTTATATTAAATACAATTTATTGAATGCCATGGTAAACACAGAACTTAACATGCACTGGTTGCCTCGGGATTTCTTTACATATTTTCTTCGTAAAATATTTACGATTGGGGGTCGATTTCTGACTTCAAAGAGACTTGCGAAGAACGACAGACGCTGAACCAATGGCACCCGAGAGAAAAAGTTACTACCAAACACATACCAGTTCCTCGGTCTATAATTTTCCTTTTTTGTGTAAAGATTCTGTATCGATTGTATTTTTGTTTAGACTCAGAATTTCAGGTGCGAGTAATCTCACGCACGAGATCTGGGTTATCGGGTCACGAGAGGTCATCGATTACGTCACAAACAACATCTGTTTTGAAGCAGAATAGACTTTCTATTAATGAACTTATATTAGTCAGACATTTATTACAGAAAGATAGAAATATGTTAACTTACGGTTAAAGAAATGTTAATAATCTTTTTTTGTTTTTCTTTCTTTTCCGAACAAAAATGATTAAAAAATAAAATAAAATAAACTAACTATAAACAATATTTTTTAATTTGAAAAACAAAATTATTGTGTATGCTTGTGTAAGTTTAAACATATTCTTTCGTGGTACGAAATACTGTGATATGTAACTGTATTACAATGACTGGGTTATTGTAACACTAGTACATGTAAGTATAGGATTGAAATTCTTATATAAAATTTATCATAATGATTATTTTTATTTTTGACATGTTCAAAATATCGTGATTAATATAATGTTGTATATTGCGCGAATAGTACTTAACGATTTGTACGAGTACTCATGGCACTAGGGACAAATTTATAAAGTGTTACGATTGTATACTTGTGTATAGATGTCTGTTACATTGTTACAGTGCATGTTTTGTAATATATTGATCATGATTTGTAGTGTCCTACTATAAAGTATGTAATAGCTGTTGCTGCATATGTAAATTGATATGATTTGACTAAAATGCAATATGTTGGAAGCTGTACCTTTTTGATGACAGGCACAGTACCTACACGTGTAAGATGTAAGATGTTTCTTTGCAATGGACTATACCCGTGTCTCTCTGGAATCGGACAGGACGGCAGATGTTGTACTAAACACGTGTAAATATTAGTCCTCCGTAAACACTTGTACGCCGCTCTGTGTACTCTGACCACTCCAAGACTTTGATCTTTTGTTCTATGTCACTTCCGGTCTTTACAACAGGTCGATCCCCTCGCCCTCACGTGGCCTAACCGTCCACTCTTCACCTCCTGACCTCCTGACCTTCCAACATTATGAAGGGGAAAGTGAGAAGGAGGCTATGACATTTGTGCACTTGTAGCTGGAAAGAGGGCGGGAATTTCTTGACGAGATCTCATCTCATCAAAACCAGACATCACTTTTCTGTCGTCTGCTGAGGTTGTCATGTTACTCCTTTAATTAGTTTGTCCAGATGGTCCGAGGGAATGGTGCAGGTTAATGGAGATAGTTCTTGGCTTTTAGTGTGATCATCAATCAAACGGACGCTTCTATACATGATGGTCCAATCATTTACTCCTTAATATAGATTTCTTATCTCATTAAATACACCAAGAGACAAAGAAAATTAATAATAATGGAAGAATGATAAAAGACAAAGGAATCTTGTTTTCTTTTTGTCTAATTAAAAGATATGAGAAGAATAGGTCGCATATACATGAAGAGAGAGAAGTTATGATACATCGCTAATATGATGTCTTACTTTAAAGGAATGTAATTAATTATAAATCGTCCTTGTTCATGGACAGAAATGGAGTGAAGATTTTGTATCGATTTATATACTTACTTATTTATTATGAATTATTTGTTTGTTTGTCTGTTTGTTTATTTTTTTTTCCTAAGGACGAGTTCTTCACGCCTCCCTGGACGTTCTAGATCCCCTTTAGTCCCGCTAATTAATTGACAGACGATTAAAATCCCATTCTCTCCATGCGTTTTCCCGCAATAATGAGGATTTATATGGCGGATCAGGAGTTTTGATAACACGGTGGTTTCTGACAGTCTGTTCCTTTCCTATTTATCGTCGGGCTCGTTATCTTTAGACCAATTACCAGGACATTGATTAACGAGCGATTGATGTCATAAATTACACTTCGATTCCGACCCTCTCGCCGATCCCCCTGAGTCTATAAATTATGAGGTCACGGTGGGGTCACGCCCTACGGAGAGGACACGTCGTTAGTGGCGGGAAAATTCATGACGATTTATGTACCTACTTCCCAGTAAAATGTTTAGGACTATTAACATTCCCAGTATATAGTCTTTGTTTATTGGGGGACTGGTATAAATATCGTTTACATTTATTAGTATCCCTCAAGTTTTGGACATTATCTTTTTAATAGAAATTAACGATGCCAGTATAGTATAGTTTTATTTTTGTACTTTAGTCTTCAAACTTACATTTATAGGAGGTATAATATTTACTTAAGGGATTTTGTTAATTTTATCACCATGTAATTAAAAAAAACATATTTCTTTAAAAGTGTTATGGCTGAACAAACTCCCTGTTTCAAAGGAGCTTTGGGCCTATAGTTTTTTTTTCACTCGGTTCCATGTCGTTGGATCAGTGTTAATCGAAAAGTTCAGGAAAACCAACAAAGGACACGCATCTGAATATGCAAGGTGCACATCAAACTAAATGGCTTCTCCTTCAGAACGTTCAAACAGGACCGGGCGCCTGTCATGTTTTATTGATAACTTTTTATTCATAACTTCTTTCTAGGTAGAAAAACCTTCCACACAATAAACCTTTGACGTCAGAGAAATGACTTTTTTGTCGATTACTATCAATGATTTTACTATTATGCACGTCTTTTGTGCCGCTTTTCTGTGAAGATTATAGAATCGGTGAATGTAGGCCGCAATCTAAATATACACTGTACTGCTGTGACATATCGCTTACATAAACCCATCGTCACGACGGAACTACTTTCTTTAAATAACATTCCACGGTTAAATGTTTGTATAATACTAGCATTCTTTGATAACAATGCTGTATTTGGAAAGTAAATAATCGATAATAGTCGCATATCGATATTCAATACTACAGGGAACCTTCAGATCACTGCTGAATACGTCGTTTGTAATTATAGTTTAACATCTCTATTTGACGTCCAATCGCAAGTTATTCCTTATTTTGACATATATTTGTTTATCCTTCAGTACAGACGTGTAATAATTTATGCCGTAAATATTTAATATTTTATCGAGAACCATAATCTACTGTTTTTCTCTCCCTGTTTTTTTGTCTGTGAATTTTTCGAACAACTTGGAGGGCACTTATATACATGTATGTATGCTTTCAGTTAAGTTGGGTTGCCCGCGTGGCGCAGTGGTTAGAGCATTTGCTCTATAGTTGCGAAGTAAGGAATTGATCCTTACGTCGTGGGTTCAAATCCCACTGTGGGGCGTGGAGACCGGTCCTTCGGATGAGACATCATAAACCGAGGTCCCGTGTCTCCCTGCTCAATGACCCTCAGTACCGAGTATAGGACAAAATTTGCAACTCTCCACCGGCAACTGGTGGCGTCTCCATATGAGTGAAAAATTCTGGAGAGGGACTTTAAACAACATACAATCAATTAATCAGTAAAGTTGATGCTTTTTAATCTTCTTTGACGAACATGGACATTTGTCTCCCTTCCTTATAATCAAAATTTCCTTGTGACAGGAGATTGTGGGACTTCACGGTTTTCAGATTTTCTTGAATCGGTTAGAATATGCAGGCAGATATAATATACATGTAAGGTTATCGACTCAAACAAGAAAATAAACAAGGTTTTCCATAAATCAACAAGTGAAAATGTCTTCTGAGGTTGGACCTTGAGTCAAATTTATGACACACCCTCAAGTTACTTAAGTTTGAAACCATTCTGGTTAAGGGTGCTAGACTTCTTCACGCATGGTCTAGTGACTTTGACCTTTAAGTAGGACTTAATCTCAGATAATGCCAAATTTTGAGGGACGTGTAGGAAAATATTTAGGCTTTCCACATCAAAGATCAAAGAGTACTGAAATCCTATTTCGATTTTATGAAGACAAACTATTTCTTTCCATAGGTGCAAATTGAAAGTGTAGGGGTGGGGTAACTCAATGCGGGGGGGGGGGGGGGGGACTAAACCAACATAAAAAGGTAAGTCCCAATTTTCAATACCTTTGCAAAAAAGTGGGAGGTGTAAGCCCCCCTACCTCCGCCCATGGTTCCGACGCCTATGCTTTATCTCTGGATTCTCATGCTCTCTTCTCTCTTCTTCCCGAAAATCAAGTTTGTTTCCCTTTGACCGCAGAATTACTCTGCATTTTATTTTAGACGCTCTGATAAATCTGCACCAAAAGTTTCAGACTTTTATAAATGTGACTAACCCAGAGAGAATGTTTTACCTTTTTAACAATCTCTTAATTTGCACTTTTTTGTATGTAAAATAAATACATCGGGCTATAAATCTTTCTTGCTCGTCACGCCTTGGTGGTCACCTCGCCACGCTTTAGTGCTTTTGGTTTCCGGAATCAGTGCGGTTTTGTCGTCATGGGATCGACTCTTCTTTCTGATTGGCGGACGCCCTCTAGCGTGGCCGTTTTGGAATTTACACCAAAATGAATGGTGTGTCGTTGTTATTCAGGACATGGGAAGGAGTAGCCTCCGGCGAAATTCAACTATTTTTGGCCTTTTGAATTTTGTGACTTCTGTTTTACTGTTTTGTCCTGACGATGCACCTTCAGAAAACAAAAATAAACAAATACATCATACGTCTGTTTTCCTTCGTGTCTTTGTAGCTGTTTTGTTTTGGAGGTACCATGTACCAATGTGTACAGATTTAAAAATAAATAACTTTATCCTTTATGACACGAATGAAAATCAGAAATTTTGACTTCTTCATATCTATTTCGGAGGTAGCTAAAACCCATTTACAGTCGTACATGTATACACATTAATTTTCAGATGAGGAATTTCTGAAAATCGAAGAGACAGTTTTCAGAATGTTGATCATAGAGAAGGCGGTGGATGAAGATGATCAAGTTCCAAAGAGATCAGGAAGAGGGGATGACGTCAGAAGAAGAAGCTTACAGATAAAGAAGACAGCTTGTTCTATAGAAATGTATGGAATAGGAGAAGAGGATCAAGTCTAAAGCTGAGGAGAAAAAGAGCAGGGACAGCGGAGGTCTGAAAGAAATGATGTCAGCCGAAGTGTTCTATAACGAAGTAAATAAAAGAGAAGAGGAAGAGGGCGAAATCTGAGGAAGATTACAGGCTCTACAGAAATGGAAGAAGGGACGATGTATATAGAAGAGGTTAGCTATAGATGGGAAAGGTTTTAGGGAAGAAGAACGATGTATATAGAATACGTGAGCTGCAGATAAGGAAAGGTTTTAGGCTTTGTGGAAATGGAAGAGGAACGATGTAAATAGAATACGTGAGCTGCAAATAAGGAAGGAGGAAGGTTTTTAAGCTCTATAGAAATGGAAGAGGAACGATGTAAATAGAATAAGTGAGCTGCAGATAAAGAAGGTTTTAGGCTCTATAGAAATTGCTGGAAAAGAAGAAGAAGTCTCCAAGTCTAAAGCCGAGAAGGGAGAAAGAAAAGCGGAGGTCTGAATAAGATGCATGAAGTCAATTGAAACTATTAACGATCAAAACATCTAAGTACGGAAAGGTCATTGTATTTTGGGTTTCATAAGTAATTTATAGATAGTTTAATATACAATGGAAATAGACTGTTATGAAAAATAACTGTCTTACGGGGGCATATTATATACTTTTTTAATGTTAATTTTGTTTTAATGACAAAGCCTTTAAACATTGTGTAATGGCATTTTGCTCCGAAAAAGATCAGTTCAGTAGGAGTTATTCTACGAAAACTTCTAGCTACGATAGATCACAGACATCTGTTGTTCTTTTTCTTCTATTTAGAGAGAATTTTCTTCATGCCATATTTATGCTAAAAAGAATCCTCTCTTTCTACATCATTATGTAATCAGTCTTAATAACCGGCAGGCCAATGTATAAGGGCATTATATTTCTCCTTGGAACTTAAAATCTAAGAAATGGGTCCCTGAAGTGAAAACAATTTTTCATACATTCTCGATTTTGATTTTGGAGCACTTCTGTTCCCCCCGTTTCAATCCTGTCCTGAGGACGGAGTTGACGAACCTTGACAAATGTGCACTTTTGGTGTATTGATTTGTAACCGCAATCGTGGGTGCGCCCTCTGCAGACGAGTTGCACCGTTACCATTCCATGTTAATTACTCTGTACTCTGATTTAATTAGTTTGTGTACATCAAATCATATTTTTGATTGATTTCCTCTTATTATGAAGACTAGAATTAAACTATCTTACAGGGCATTTCCCAATCAACTAATCCCAAAACTTTTACAAACTCAGCAAAATTAAGCCTCAACCAAACAGAATTCTTATCTAAATGATGATGAACAGAGAAATACATGCCAAAGAATTTAAAGATGTCATTCAGTTTAAACTATTTTGTAAATTTCAATATTGCTAGGGTTCGAATCCCGTGAATACAATTAAAAAAAATAAAATAAAATCATTATTTTTTCCGTGTTTGTTTTTTATTGGAAAAGTTTTGTTCTATCAAAATTTTATATATTTCAATAATGAGAATTTTCTGCAATTTGCCAAATCTTTAATTCACAAAACGAAAATGACTATTTTAAATATCTAAAGCTATAGGCATTCTGTACGCCTTATTCGCCCATCTTCTTTGCAGAAAAAAATTGTCCAAGACCTAAATAAGGTTTAATTCCTACAGACTTCATTTTGAGTCGTTCGAATCGGTCTCGGTTTAGTCAAGTTGTCAATACTCATCTTAGCCGGAGGAAAAAAAAGGACTAGTAAGATACTAAAACTTGAGTACAATAGCTAAAAGTAATAACTGAAAATGTGAGCACCATAACAATACAGTCAAAACCCGAAAGTATAAAATTTTATGGTATCACACAGGTGTACTTTGTTATTTGTGTGAATCCGGTCAGATGCATTCCAAAATGGAATAATATTCAGCGTAAATGTCAAACACGAAAACAAATATGTAAAACAGATTCAAAGCACCTAAGAGAACAGGAATAAACCAGCCAATGCCAGATATTAATTAAGGACAGATGATACAAACAAAAAATATATGCCTTGATTGGTATATATTTTTTGACCTAATTTTATTGCAAATGATGTAAATACATGTAATAAATTTCTAGAATATAAAGAAATTGTAAACCTTCTGTGACCTTCAAATTCTACCCTTCTGAAACCATCCTTATCATGGTATACAAATATTTTTCACTTCAAATTCCATTTTTGTGCAACTTTGAACAAAAATTTTAAAAACTTGTTCTATGCGGTAAAACCTATTCATTTTATTCATTAAAACATGACCTAAGTTGTTATTTTCAAAATTTTTGACAAAAATTTGTATCATCTGTCCTTAACAATAATTATCATGAAATGAATTGTTAAGATGACCTGTTGAATACCTGTTACCCGTTTGTTTTTATCTTATTACAGTCGCCTTGTAAACAAATACTTAGACTCGGTCATTCACTCCGACAAGATAGGTAGTTGAGGCGTGTTTGTGAGTAAAATACTTACTCAGGTCAATGCACTCTCCCCAGGGTCAGCACCGTATTTAGTCCTACCATTTGGTGACACTAATTGGGTCACAGTGATAATGAACGGGTCATTGACTCTGCTAATTATCATTAAACAGGATCAATAATCACTGAATCAATGGATATTAGGATTAAATAAAACAACTTACTCTTCAACCCTATACTGTGTTGTAAGAATCTTTTTCAAACGCGTGATGCACTGTAAGATGCAAATATACATCAATGTAAATCTTGTACAATTAAATAAGTAAAACGTGCATAGAATTAAAGAGTTGTCTCGTTTTAAGAGAATTAAAAAAAATAAAGAAGAAGCAAGGAACTATATATTTTTTATTTTTTTCCCCACGTTTCTTCAGATTCCTAACAAGTTGTGAAGATTAGTTACAGTCATAGAGGGAAACATCATTTTAGATATGTAGACTTGTTAAGGCGGTACACAGTTGTCCACTGACTTACATTTCGACATATAAGATTAAAGAATCTTGTTGAAACTATAAAGGGTGAAATGAGAATAAATTTTTATGAAAGACCAATAACTTTCGTTGTTTTACTGACGTGTTCGATTTGAAATAAAATTTAAAAGTTGATCATTAATTTAAACATTTATAACTTGTCTGGAACATAATTTCGACCCAACCCTTCATTATTACCATGAATATTATAACAGTATACAAATGTACAGTGTTCTATATTTCTCTAAGGATGAATCTAATTTAGTCTTTTCTTTTGCTCAACTTGTAAATATGCAGACATGATCCCTATCCAAGGACGGCAGAGAGAGAAGTATTCTTATAAATGAATGTTCCACTTGTTAGGTGCAGGTTCTGCGAGCTTGGGATACATCTTATTCCCAGCCTTGATAACATTATGGAAGCTTTGCCATTAGGGACGAACTTGAGGAATTTAATACAAATTTCCTCAGACTCGTGTAACCGTACCATTAGAAGTGACCTTGAGGATATTAATAAATAATTCCTCAGAGCATTAGAGGCGTCCTTGAGGAGTATGATAAAGTACGTAGTTCCTCAATCCAGTGTAACTGTACCATTAGAGGCGACCTTGAGGAGAATAATAAATAATCCCTCAGACATTAGAGGCGACCTTGAGGAGAATAATAAAGTATACGTAGCTCCTCAAACCAGTGTAACTGTACCATTAAAGGTGACCTTGAAGAGTATTATACTTAACGCAGTGTCCCCTTGACCTTTGAACCAGTAGGCGTGGTCTTGAAGAGTATAACACTGTGTATCCCAGACTTCTGTACCGTAGGAAGGGCAATAAGGGGTAGACAGTGATCCCCAAATGTCTGTAGCTGTAGTATAAGAACGAACAACTCTACAATGAAACAGACTATTGACCAACAAGTCGATCAAACAAGGATATCATCAGTATCGTTAAAATTAATCATTTTGCAAGAACTAGATACAATGACCTTGACGGCAAATACAATCTCTTATTAAGCAAGGATATCATCAGTATCGTTAAAATTAATCATTTTGCAAGAACTAGATACAATGACCTTGACGGCAAATACAATCTCTTATTAAGTCGAGTGCTGACTGACTTATACTTATCATCACCATGCCATTACTTACACACTGAATTGTCAACGCGTTCGTTCTTTTTCCTTATGCCTGATTATGATTGGGGGCATTCAGTTGGTGTGACCGGTCCACAGGAGAAGCTTTCTCCTCCATGACACCTGATCCGCCCCCTGATATTTTTAGAGCTCTGTGCTGTTCTGCTCCAGATTCCTATTGTTCCTATAGACTTGGACTTTGGTAAGTGTTCGTCTCCACGTTCTAATGTTAGGAGTGGCCTTGAGGGATATAACACACTGTTCACTAGACTGATGTAAAAAAAAAACCGCGCCACTATTATATCATCCGTGTTAATTATGAGTTCCCCTTTATTTTTATGTTCACCGAATTTCGTAAGATAATCATAACTTGTGTTCAATGTGCATTTCTTTGTTTTTTTAACATGCTTAAGAAAATGCAAAGATCCCTATTTTGCAACTTTACCTTTAAAAATTTCCTTTAATGGCCAGTGAATAATTTTCAAACAAGATATTAATTAATGTACATACATGCGCGGATTCGTAGCTGATGTATATTTTCAAGAACTAATATTTTTCAAGGTTAGTTTCTGAGAAACATAAACAAATTCCTGAAAGCGTTTGGGGTTTATTTTTTCTCTCGGAAGAGAAATGGTATTTCCTGAGATGGTGATATCCGGTTTATGTGAAAAAAAAAGTTTGGCTTTTAATTTTTTGTATATTCTCTCATGATGACATTTTTAATGAAGGAACCGATGATTACTTAATAATTATATTGATTTTAATTACATCTGGTTACTAAAAGAGCGTTTAAGTTTTAATATCATCATTTTCCTACATTTATCAATACCGAATCTGAATATACGTAGGAGTGGGATAAACAAGGCATCTTGTTGCATTTAAGAAACTTTAAGGACAGATGAAACAAACAAACTTTTGTCAAGAAGTTTGAAAATAACAATGTGGATCATGTTTTAATGAATAAAATGGGTAAGTTTCACCGCGTAGTTTTTAGCTCACCTGAGCTGAAAGCTCAAGTGAGCTTTTCTGATCACCCGGTGTCCGTCGTCCGTCCGTCCGTCTGTCTGTCCGTCCGTCCGTCTGTAAACTTTTCACATTTTCAACTTCTTCTCAAGAACCACTGGGCCAATTTTAACCAAACTTGGTACAAAGCATCCTTGGGTAAAGGGGAATTTAAATTGTTAAAATCAAGGGCCAATACCCCTTCCAAGGGGAGATAATCAAGAAAATACGAAAATAGGGTGGGGTCATTAAAAAATCTTCTTCTCAAGAACCACTGGGCCAGAAAAGCTGAAATTTATATGGAAGCATCCTGGGGTAGTGTAGATATTAAATTGTTAAAATCATGACCCCGGGGGTAGGGCGGGGCCACAATAGGGAATCCAAGTTTTACATAGAAATATATAGAACAAATCTTTAAAAATCTTCTTTTCAAGAACCACTGGACCAGAAAAGCTGAAACTTATGTGGAAGCATCCTTGGGTAGTGTAGATATTAAATTGTAAAAATCATGACCCCCGGGGGTAGGGCGGGGCCACAATAGGGAATCCAAGTTTTACATTGAAATATATAGAACAAATCTTTAAAAATCTTCTTCTCGAGAACCACTGGGCCAGGAAAGCTGAAACTTATGTGGAAGCATCTTTGGGTAGTGTAGATATTAAATTGTTAAAATCATGACCCCCGAGGTTAGGGCGGGGCCACAATAGGGAATCCAAGTTTTACATAGAAATATATAGAACAAATCTTTTAAAAATCTTCTACTCAAGAACCACTCAGCCAGGAAACTTGAAATTTATGTGGAAGCATCCTTGGGTAGTGTAGATATTAAATTGTTAAAATCATGACCCCCGGGGATAGGACGGGGCCACAATAGGGAATCCAAGTTTTACATAGAAATATATAGAACAAATCTTTAAAAATCTTCTACTCAAGAACCACTCGGCCAGGAAACTTGAAACTTATGTGGAAGCATCCTTGGGTAGTGTAGATATTAAATTGTTAAAATCATGACCCCCGGGGATAGGGCGGGGCCACAATAGGGAATCCAAGTTTTACATAGAAATATATAGAACAAATCTTTAAAAATCTTCTTCTCAAGAACCACTGGACCAGAAAAGCTGAAACTTATGTGGAAGCATCCTTGGATAGTGTAGATATTAAATTGTTAAAATCATGACCCCCGAGGTTAGGGCGGGGCCACAGTAGGGAATATAATTTTTACATAGAAATATATAGAGCAAATCTTTGAAAATCTTCTTCTCAAGAACCACTTGGCCAGGAAAGCTGAAACTTATGTGGGAGCATCCTTGGGTAATGTAGATATAAAATTGTTAAAATAATGACCCCTGGGGGTAGGGCGGGGCCACAATAGGGAATCCAAGTTTAACATAGAAATTTATTGAACAAATCTTTAAAAATCTTCTTTTCAAGAACCACTAGGCCAGCAAAGCTGAAACTTATGTGGAAGCATCCATGAGTAGTGTAGATATTAAATTGTTAAAATCATGACCCTCGGGTGTAGGGCGGGGCCACAGTGGGGAATCCAAGTTTTACATAGAAATATATAAAGAACAAATCTTTTAAAAAGATCTGCATCACCCAAGTTACTCAGGTGAGCGATGTGGCCCATGGGCCTCTTGTTAATTTTTTTATTCAAATTTGCACAGAAGTGGCATTTGAAGTGAAAAATATTTGTATAGAATAATAAGGATTGTTTCAAAAGGATAGAATTTTGAACGTCACAGAAGGTTTACAATTTTTTTATATTCTAGAAATTTATTATTTGCATCATTTGCAATGAAATAAGGTTTAAAAAATATATACCAATCCACGCATCCATATTTTGTTTGTATCATCTTTCCTTCAGATGAATATTAGGAGAGAGTACAGAGGACTGATGAGAATAATCGGTCTCACATACTACATGTTTCACTGAAAGTAAATAAATCAGGACTTCTGTCTAATTAAAACGTGAAAGCTTTTTTGAAAAAACACTTTTATAAAACCTTTCCACATACATACCACAGGCACGTGTTTCGGTGAT
Source organism: Saccostrea cuccullata (assembly GCF_032062105.1). Lineage (NCBI taxonomy): Eukaryota > Metazoa > Mollusca > Bivalvia > Ostreida > Ostreidae > Saccostrea > Saccostrea cuccullata. The sequence goes on along the minus strand of NW_026926534.1, from coordinate 186,311 downwards.
AAATTTTTAACCCATAGTATAATAATATGTTATTATACGATATATGGGTTAAAAATGTATAAACGAACAAGTGCCAGTGATATACATACACCATGATAGTAATGAAAGAAGACTATATCTCGTCAAATCAATCCAGATCTAAAATTAGAAGATCAGTAACATAGATTTTATTTTAGCTCCAATTGATGAAAACAATACAAGAAAAGTAAGAAAGACTGTCAATATGTCTCTCTGTCTTCTTTTCTTTTTTAAATGTCACACTTTCTACAGTTTTGATTTGATTTTAATTAATTTTGGTTTATAAATTTATAAATTTTTCAAAAAAAATTAATTTGAATTTAGACAAAGTCTCTAGAAGTATAGAAACATCAACATATATAATTCGTTTAATGTAGAACTTTTAAAAGGAAGTTTTACGAACAAATGGTTAAGTGTTTTCTGATTTTTACAAATCAACAGAGCTACACTCTCATCAGAGACTTCTTATTTGTACACCACGTGCCACCACCACCAAAAGAAGAAACGAAAAGTGAATGGATACATGTATAAATAATCGTAAATTTTTGATGAATATCACAATAGAGTACTAGTAGTACTTAAAAGCATCAATAAAACTTAAAAAGTATTAGTGGCCTAGTTTAAACTTCAAAGTTTTGCCAACAAAGGAGTAACAGACAAGCGTACAAGAAGCCAGTTATTTGGGGGCACCTACCATCTTTAAATAGATTCAGGATGTCTGTCCTCACTTTGAAGGTGTTGACGTTTATATCGAGATTGTGTTCGTGGGACAACAGAAGCCGTGTATTCGATGTCAAACAACACTTTGCGGCGGCTTTTTTGAAAACTCACAAGACAAAAAGTCACGTTCCATTCACTCATATTTCCGGCGGGGAAAGGTCAAAGGTCGTTACTATCTCTTGCACTTTACTGTTATTCATGAAATTAATTGCAATGTTTTAGGACGTTTTAAAGAATTTTAATCTCTTACAATTGTTACATCAAAAGACAAAAACATGGTCAAAATGAGATTGTGTTATTTATTCATTAAAAACCTTTAATGATACAGTTTCGCATCATTTCATTGTTTCCATTATTATCATATTTACTTATGTGAGTACCTTTTCGAAATGAATTTACCTGCTGTTCATGATATCATTGTTTATAAATACAACTGAAATTTGCTGCTGAATAAGTCCTTATTCGGTCCCGATGATTGATCACCAAAAACATTGAAGATATTCATAGTGTGTAATTGTCTCTTTTTCCTGGAAGACAAAACCCTGTAGGTTCTTTGTATTCAGTTAAAGTACAAACACTTAATCATCCCCACTAACCTATCTCTGGGGGTGAAATTTCCTGCTAACGAGTGTAGGATTTCAAACTTAGTAAGCAATATTTCCGCCGCAACCCTTAACCTCTAACCTTTGTACAAAAATAGCATCATCTGTACCGAATTTTGAATATTTATTGATTATTAAATTTTCTATTTTGTGTCTGAAGTTCTATTTGCATTTCTCGACACACTGGAAATGACAGGCATCAAAGATAATGTATGTAAAGTGTATATTTTCATACTTTATGAATGACAATCTGGGTTAAATTTATGTTTGATTCTGGGTTCAATTTATGTTTGATGGTTCATTGATATTCCATTATTAATGAGTTGAACTGGAATTGACATTTGATGTTTCATTAAGAAATTACAAACGTTATGTTCTCTTGACCTCACACCTCTTATTTCAATAATTCTGTAATTCTGATATGAGAAACATAGTTCGTTCACCTGGTTCAAATCTTATCTTTGTATAAGTCAGTTTTTTGTTTATTTGGGTTTTTTTTTTTTTTTTTTTGGTCACGTGATACAATAATTGACTTTTCTTCAACTGAAAACCTGATAAGTTTATATCATAAATAAAATAAAACTAAATTCGTTTTTTTATTGAGGCTGAAAGTAAATTTGTGATTAAACAAGCGAGCATTGTTGCAGCGTTTTATTGGTACGTATTTTACATACATTGAGGTGTCAAATTCACTGATACTTTGAAAACGTCTGCATTGTAGCGATCAGCGACGTTTTGATTCATCCTTGAATTCCTATCACCGTGATTTATCCCCAGGACGTACATGTATGATTAATTTTTTTCAACCCCTCCCCCCATGTAAAAATGGAAAATAAGCAAGCTCCAAAACATGATTAACTTACACAATTTTGATCAGAGTTGATAAATGAACTTTGCTGAATACATTCTACAAAGTTTTCTTTAAAAGTGAACTAAACATGAAAAAGTTCTATCAAGGTCAAACAGAATATCAAGGTCAGGAAATTCCGACCCCGTTGAGTTGCTTTCCTCTGCATAAAAGCCTCATTATTAGATGATTGATGAAAATATCTTGGACATTTTCTGCGACAGTGAGCTAAACGCACAGTTAGACGGACAGGGTGGACTGCTGTGGAGAGACAGAAGGGCGGAGGAAAGAGAGAAGGAAAAACACAGTACGAGAGTTCATCTCGAAATAGTGTCCCCAGATGCAATCCCTCGTGATATATAATGTCATTCACCTCTTTGGTACAATTTATGTCAAAAATGACAACTTGTGAATGCGTAAACAGGTTTAATATGACATAAAATGTACTGAACCATCGCGGACCTGTTTGATACGAGATAAATGTTGCTCTGTTGTTATTAGTGATCTATGAACAGGTTTGGAATAAGATAAGTATTATATGGTATGATATAAATAATGCATTCTTAAAATGAGATAGCTGCAGAACTGTAGCTCTACGAAAAAATATATTGTCAGACCGGAGAGCTACAGTACCACCCATTGAAAAAACTGTATATTCATGGCGCACAATAAAGTGCGCTGTTTCTCGATTTATTTCTCCATATTTTTCAAACCTTCACATCAAAATATTACTAACCGTGTGAACCTAACATAATCTTTTGCTGTTTCCACAACGAAACTTTTCTGATAATTGTTGTTAATAGCCCTCCTGGCCCTGAAATCGAGATAATCGAAAATTTCGTCTATTTATATTGCCTTATTTGTTTGCAAGATAATTCGGTCTAATATGCTTCGTGCAGATGTCAATATTACGAGTCTACTTGATATAAGAGTAAGAATTTTTTTTTTTAATTTAGCTTTTTTTTTTAATTTAGGTAAGAATGTGGTAGAATTAAAACAGAACTTAGCGCAAATTTTTGTATGCAATAAATATACGTTGTTTTTTTTTCAATTGGTGGCACTGTAGCTCTCCGGTCTGTCAATATATTTTTTCGGAGAGCTACAGTTCTGCAGCTAAAAATGATCGAGATAAATGTTGCTCTATTGATATTAGTGATCTAAAAACAGGTTTGGAATGAGATAAATATTATTTGGTATGATATAAATAATGCACTCTTAAAATGAGATAAATATTGGTCTGTTGTAATTCATGATCGATATGAGATAAATATTGTACATGTACTGTTGTATCCAACATACATTTGGTAGAAGTCAATAGAAGATAAATAATTTTTGACTGTTTTATAAACTCAGTCAAGCTTTAGTGAATCTCTCGCTAAAATTTACCTTAAAATATAATATGTACTCTACTCATTCTCTAAGTCTTAGAAAAAATACTTTGATTGAATTAGATAGCAAGCAAGGGAATATAAGCTTCACTAATGGGTACTCGGCCATCTACACGTATAAAAGTGTAGAATTTCATCATTAACAAAAGTGATGACGTAATGCACAATTCTCCCAAAACGAACGCAGAGGATTGCAAAACCCCTCTAATAAAAATTCAAAGGATCATATTGCACTGTTTTATTGATTCTTGACGCTGTTTAAGAACTATTGTACTTTTTTATTATGTTTGTCCGCCTTTTTTAAGTACACTTGAACAGAAACCGCTTTTTAAGGATATCATTCCGACTTAGCAAAACAAAGATTTGTTTATGTTGACCTTTTATATTTCATAAAGAATTACCATAAACTTCATATATGTTTTAAAACAAATTTCAGAGTTAACATTTCAATTCCCGGAGAGTTCAGGTAGAGTCACGTTATTAATGAAACAAATCTACAATTGTTCAATTTTACGAAAATTAAAGAAGCTTTAGTTCAACTAGGTCCAAAATGTATTAGAAAATCGGTTAGAAATAATCCGCGCATTGAAGTTGCCTTTAATGAGATGTATGACCGATTTACTTTAACTTGGTCAGACAACTAAACAAGATGTCGAGTTCTTTAAATTGAATAATTATTATGACCCAGAAAATATACATGTATATATTAGCACCTTTTTAAATGTTAAAATACCTTCCATACGCTTCAACTATTTATAAAATCCACTTTTTCTCAATATTCGAAAAATATTTTTTAGAGAGAAAATAAGGTTCAATGAATAATTTTTTTAAGATTTCTGCCCAAAATACAAAATCGTTGTTGCGACAAAAAATGAATCAGTCTTACAAATCTCAGAATCTCAATAACAGCTTAACCTTGGATTCTTCCACGTGTTTGGGTTTTGTAACAAAAAGCATGTGTGACACAACATTCACATGTATCAGGTCTGCCTCTTGTTCTTACGGAGATCTTTAAATTTTTTCCCACGTCTGCTCTAAAAACGCGAAGTAGGAGTACAGCCTTACGACGCGGGTTCGAATCCCACTGTGGGACGTGGAGACCGGTCCTACGGATGAGACCGTATATATATAAACCGAGGCCCCTTGTCGCAATAGATGCTGGCACGAAAAAAGATCCCTCCCTGCTCAATGGCCCCGAGTGACGAGCATAGGACAAAATTTGCAGATCTCCACCGGCAAGTGGTGGCGTCTCCATACAAGTGAAAATTTCTCGAGAGGGACGTTAACAAACATACATAAAATCAATCAATTTTTTTCCATACTCCTGTACAAAAATTTGACCAACATTATGACTCAATCCTATCCCTTGCAGGCAGGTAGCATCGGGGGAGGGGCAGGGTGGCCTGGCCCCACTTTTTCAGACATAACTTTTTACTATAGAAAATGTTTAATAAAGCCTTTATAGATGGTGAGAATATCGACAATCTCTTAATAATCTAGCGCTTGATTATAATGAAAAGACTGTTGTATTTCCGGTAGATTTAAATTTTCTTTCAGTTTATTCGCTTATGCTTCAATATTACCCTTTATTGACTATATTGCAACAAAATGTGTATGTGGGAGGAGGGGGAGGGGGCAAGTCTTTTAATGAACAATCCTGGAGTAAAAAGTTATGTCTGGAAAAAAAAACTGTCCCCAACTGAAACTACGTGCCTGCATTATGATCTCCTTTTGTGGAACTTTGGTTTTAACAAATTTATATCTATCACCTTTATTTAAGTTTTGTTTTTCTAGTTAGTAGTTCCTGAGAAGTCTTCACGAATCAAACAGCAAAGAACTCTTCGTGCCAAGTCTGATTGATTGATTATATGTTGTTTAACGTCGCTCTGGAGAATTTTTCACTCATACGGAGACACCACCACTTGCCAATGGAGTTGTCCTATACTCGGCCTTTGAGCAGTGAGGGGGTTCTTTTCGTGCCAGCACCTACTGAGACTCGGGACCTCGGTTATACGGTCTCATCCGAAGGACCGGTCTCCACGTCTCACAGTGGGATTTGAACCTGCGACGTAAGAATTAACCCTTATCTTCCGACTCTCGAGCAAACGCTCTAACACCACTACGCCACACGAGCGACGTGACAAGTTTGATAAAACTTGTATACGTCTCTCTAAATATATAAAATATCAGAGGTAGAAATACAAAAAAGATCTCACACGATATATAAAATATCAGAGGTAGAAATACAAAAAAAGATCTCACACGATATATAAAATATCAGAGGTAGAAATACAAAAAAATCTCACACGATATATAAAATATCAGAGGTAGAAATACAAAAAAATCTCACACGATATGTAAAATATCAGAGGTAGAAATACAAAAAAGATCTCACACGATATATAAAATATCAGAGGTAGAAATACAAAAAAAGATCTCACACGATATATAAAATATCAGAGGTAGAAATACAAAAAAAGATCTCACACGATATATAAAAGATCAGAGGTAGAAATACAAAAAAGATCTCACATGATATATAAAATATCGGAGGTAGAAATACAAAAAAGATCTCACACGATATATAAAATATCAGAGGTAGAAATACAAAAAAAGATCTCACACGATATATAAAATATCAGAGGTAGAAATACAAAAAAAGATCTCACACGATATATAAAAGATCAGAGGTAGAAATACAAAAAAGATCTCACACGATATATAAAAGATCAGAGGTAGAAATACAAAAAAGATCTCACACGATATATAAAATATCAGAGGTAGAAATACAAAAAAGATCTCACACGATATATAAAATATCAGAGGCAGAAATACAAAAAAGATCTCACACGATATATAAAATATCAGAGGTAGAAATACAAAAAAGATCTCACACGATATATAAAATATCAGAGGTAGAAATACAAAAAAGATCTCACATGATATATAAAATATCAGAGGTAGAAATACAAAAAAGATCTCACACGATATATAAAATATCAGAGGTAGAAATACAAAAAAGATCTCACATGATATATAAAATATCAGAGGTAGAAATACAAAAAAGATCTCACACGATATATAAAATATCAGAGGTAGAAATACAAAAAAGATCTCACATAATATATAAAATATCAGAGGTAGAAATACAAAAAAGATCTCACACGATATATAAAATATCAGAGGTAGAAATACAAAAAAGATCTCACACGATATATAAAATATCAGAGGTAGAAATACAAAAAAGATCTCACACGATATATAAAATATCAGAGGTAGAAATACAAAAAAGATCTCACACGATATATAAAAGATCAGAGGTAGAAATACAAAAAAGATCTCACACCATATATATAAAATGTCAGAGGTAGAAATACAAAAAAGATCTCACACGATATATAAAATATCAGAGGTAGAAATACAAAAAAAGATCTCACACGATATATAGAATATCAGAGGTAGAAATACAAAAAAGATCTCACACGATATATAAAATATCAGAGGTAGAAATACAAAAAAGATCTCACACGATATATAAAATATCAGAGGTAGAAATACAAAAAAAGATCTCACACGATATATAAAATATCAGAGGTAGAAATACAAAAAAAAGATCTCACACGATATGTAAAATATCAGAGGTAGAAATACAAAAAAGATCTCACACGATATATAAAATATCAGAGGTAGAAATACAAAAAAGATCTCACACGATATATAAAATATCAGAGGTAGAAATACAAAAAAGATCTCACACGATATATAAAATATCAGAGGTAGAAATACAAAAAAGATCTCACACGATATATAAAATATCAGAGGTAGAAATACAAAAAAAGATCTCACACGATATATAAAATATCAGAGGTAGAAATACAAAAAAGATCTCACACGATATATAAAATATCAGAGGTAGAAATACAAAAAAGATCTCACACGATATATAAAATATCAGAGGTAGAAATACAAAAAAGATCTCACACGATATATAAAATATCAGAGGTAGAAATACAAAAAAGATCTCACACGATATATAAAATATCAGAGGTAGAAATACAAAAAAGATCTCACACGATATATAAAATAACAGAGGTAGAAATACAAAAAAGATCTCACACGATATATAAAATATCAGAGGTAGAAATAAGAGATTCCAAAGCTCAATGTGAGAAGTTCCTGATAAACAATTAAGGCCTGATTTTCCGGAAGTCAAGAGTACAATGGAATAAAACTTTTAGAAAAGGGATTGATCTTTCTGTCATGTTTATTTTTATTTAACTGATTTATCTCAATTTGTTTTCAATAAAGAAAATCAATGATCATCATCTCCATAAAAACAACTGCGTATCTGAAGATGTAAATAATACTTAAATTGTTTAGTAGTCTGACTCCTGCGAGATTTTACGAGACTTCGCAGATATAGACCCTCTGCACACAATGAGGGACCGGTTTTACAATGCCATCGTTTTATGTCAAACGGTCGGTGACCGGATTCGACCTGGTCACAAATCGTTCGGGTTCCCCATAAATCAGGCTGCACGAACTGCGATAAAAGCACGTCCGTCAGTTTATAAACAATGCAGTTGTCCGTTAGTTTATGAACAATACACGAGTATTTGATGTTTCGTGAAAGGACAATGGTTTATAGTGTTTTGTATCATTGAGCGGATCATTTAGAATACATCAATCTTTTGTTCACCTTCAGATCATTGCTTTAGCATTAGGAGAAAGCTATTCCTGCCATAATGGTATGAAAGCACTATAAAATATACTAGTAATGGAGATTACGATATTTACGACCTTCGGATGTCTTTGATTTCGTTTTTTTTTTCATTTACCAGTATTTCTTAAGGTTTGACACGTAAAAACACATTTTCAAAATAATTTAGCGCCATTTCTCTGCACAAGGCGCTTGCTCCGTTCACGGAAGGTCGTAGGTTCGACCCTCGGACGCGAATGGTCTGAGTAGACAAAAACAAGTAATAATTGTTTCTTCACGAAGTGTGAGATCTTTCAAGGAAAACATACGGGTCCTTCGAACCAAGGCCCCGTGTCACGACAGGCGTTGTACTTGAATCTGACGCCAAAGGCGCTTAAAAGAATACACAACTGTAACACGCTTACAATGACATCTAACTACCCTTTGTCTTTCCGAGTCCATAAGTAAAAACTACCAAACCTTTGTCTTTCCGAGTCCATAAGTAAAAACTACCAAACCTTTGTCTTTCCGAGTCCATAAGTAAAAACTACCAAACCTTTGTCTTTCCGAGTCCATAAGTAAAAACTACCAAACTTTTGTCTTTCCGAGTCCATAAGTAAAAACTACCAAACCTTTGTCTTTCCGAGTCCATAAGTAAAAACTACCAAACCTTTGTCTTTCCGAGTCCATAAGTAAAAACTACCAAACCTTTGTCTTTCCGAGTCCATAAGTAAAAACTACCAAACCTTTGTCTTTCCGAGTCCATAAGTAAAAACTACCAAACTTTTGTCTTTCCGAGTCCATAAGTAAAAACTACCAAATTTTGTCTTTCCGAGTCCATAAGTAAAAACTACCAAATTTTGTCTTTCCGAGTCCATAAGTAAAAACCTACCAAACCTTTGTCTTTCCGAGTCCATAAGTAAAAACTACCAAACCTTTGTCTTTCCGAGTCCATAAGTAAAAACTACCAAACTTTTGTCTTTCCGAGTCCATAAGTAAAAACTACCAAACTTTTGTCTTTCCGAGTCCATAAGTAAAAACTACCAAACTTTTGTCTTTCCCATCCATTAGTAACATCTAGCAAACTTTTGTCTTCCCCAGTCCATTAGTATCATCAACCAAACTTTTGTCTTTCCGAGTCCATTAGTAACATCTACCAAACTTTTGTCTTCCAGAGTCCATTAGTAACATCTACAAAACTTTTGTCTTTCCGAGTCCATTAGTAACATCTACCAATTTTTTGTCTTCCCCAGTCCATTAGTAACATCTACCAAACTTTTGTCTTCCCGAGTCCATTAGTAACATCTACCAAACTTTTGTCTTCCCGAGTCCATTAGTAACATCTACCAAAATTTTTTTCTTCCCAAGTCCATAAGTAACAACTATCAAGTATCCTTTGTTTCCCAAAGTCCCTGAGGAATATCATTCTCCAGTCAATATATAAGAAACATTTACACAGTAACTTTGGTCTTTTCCAGTCCATAAGTATCTTCTACGCAGTAACCCCTGTTTTACTTATTATCGTTGTAATATCCTTTCAAGACCCCATTAGTAACACCTTTCTTAACCATTTTTTTCCAAGTCCATGAGCAACATCCCCCGGTAACATTGTGTTGGATATATTTTTAAATATCATTACTTAGTATCTATACTTCACGTATCATAATATAAATATCATACATGTGTACTGGAAAAAGTGAATGAGTGGTCTGCTATTCATTTCTATTTATCATGCGCTCTTATAGAACAAACCTTACTACCAAATAAATGACTGTGATTTTTCATCTAAATGGTTTTTCTTTGATAAAAACCAATAGTGGGTTCATATCCAAATTTGATCCCCTTTTATATTGTAAGTACAAGTTATTCAATTTTTTTTTTACATATATACACACTAGTAAGAATGTTTTACGTAAATGACCTTTTTTTGTGCAGTGATCTTTAGAAATAGTATTGGCTGGATCAAATAGGTTTAAGGCAGAATAATCGGTGATTAAGAATCGTTCAACCCAGAGACACGAAACTGATTAAAATTCCGTGTGTGGAGAAGCGCCAAGTCTCACACGCAACAAGTTCTGAGATGTAAACAAACAAATTTCTACACAACTGTGGGAATAACATATATACAACTCAATAATAAGTAATTGATGGATGGGTTCTTTTGGAAACTAAATGTCGTAAATGTGGCTTTTACTACAATCGCAAATGAGACGACTGATATCGTAAAACGGAATGCAAGTGCGTGGAACTTTTTTGTACTGACGCTGTCTTTGTTAGTGACCCGGATATTCGGGGATCACGTGACGCCAGGATGTGTGGAGATCAGCTGGAATGTGACCTTGACCTCGGTGGTGTATCTGACAATCCACAGATACATTTTAGCCAAGTTTGAGATGTTTCATTGTATAACCTTTCAACCTTTGAAAATCCTCATAAAAACTCTGTTGTGTGCCACGTTACCGGTTGTTTTCATGTACAGGAGTTTTTAAAATACATCCAAGGGAAGTTATTTGTGAAAATATTAAATGATAAAATGTTGTGAAAATTAAGTCATCTTTCTCTATGTGCAGTTTCAGGTTTTTGAAATTTACATTTTTTGAATGTCCCCATGTTTCACGTACTTAGAAAAGATTGTTGAAATAAATGAATAAACTTTAATTGGGTCATTTTTTCATACTTTGTTTAATCAGTTGAAAAATACATGTTTATATATAGATATTAATAACTTTATTGATTTTGATAATATTTATTTTTATCTTTACAATGTAAATGACACTTGCGTTTGTATATGGTACTGCAGATTTTACATATATATTGTTAGAATCGTAAATTATAGACTTCATCAATACCCAAATTAAACCATGTTTCCCGTTACATATTCTGTACGTTGTTTTCTGACTTTCTTGAATGGTTGTATCATTTTAAGGAATAACTCATTTCATGATGTGATCAATCGATTGGCGTGCGTGATAATTTGCATAAACGCCGAAGGCGATTATGCACAAAATTATCACGCAAGCCAATCGATTGATCATCGTCATAAAATCAAAAAATCGGACAGTTATTCCTTAATAATTTAATTTCATTTGTATTCTCGCCTCTCATTGGTTGATTTCCAAAAAGGAACGCATAACATTTTGTATAATCTGGTTTGGTATGGGGACACACCCCCTTGACGACCAGCTTAATCATCATATCCATGCAATCCCCTCATTTCCAGTCCTCGGAATCCATGGAAAATTCCAGATTTAACAAATGTACCTTCAACTTTAATCAATTACTCGTTCTTACCTCATGTAAACAAACATCATGGCTGCTAGATCTATGTATCAGTCATTACCTCCCCTTGCTTCAAATCACTTCCGTTACTACGGTTGTATTATTGCGCGGTAAATTTGAACTTATAAAAAGCAACACAATTTTACCTCAAAAGTTGTTTAATTATTTTAAAATTAAATTATAAGGAATGACTCTAATTCTTGGCTATATTATCGAGTATAATCTGGTTTGGGTCAGTTTACGCTTTTTTATAATCCACTGACCAAAACCAGATTATACTCGATAATATGGCCAAGAATTAGAGTCATTCCTTAATAATTACATGCTCTTGATTCCGCCAATCCACGTGCTACAAGCCCCGAATCTTGTCTCTATTTGCCCCACTCTGCACGTGATTTTTTTTAAATGCGCCTATCGATGAACCAGTACATTGACGAGGAAATAAAGTACATTAACTGTTTGTAATTTTATCTCCGACAAAGACATTGGAAATGTTAATATTATCATTTGTCCAGATCAAAACATGATCATGTGCATTTAAATTTTGTTTAGTATTATTGTTTATCAAAAACCAGGTCAAGTGGTTTATATAATTTTTTAGTAACAAAGGGGTTATGTATTTTATCATCATTTATTCCTTATATTGAAATTTAGCTTCCATGAAGACGATAAATTATGTCCAGTCATTTTCCACACCATAGACAACTGCTTTAAAATGAAAACCTATAAATAACCTTACCTTGTCATTTGAAAAAAAAACTATTTCGTTTAGATAAATCTGATTGCTCATATAAGTACTCCAAAGCTGATATTTTTCAAAAGATGCTTGAAATTCTGATTGACAATATGTTTACAGGGTTTCATAATCAAGTCTTCCAACAATCAGTAGGTATTCCCACGGGTACTTAATTTGCTCCGTTATCAGAACACATATTTATACATTCCTACGAAGTAGAATTTATTTTTTAAAACTTCTATTTTAAAAGAAATGTCTTGCTTTGGACTTAAGTTCGACATTGTTGTAAAAGTAAATCGACGACCTTTTATCGATTAAAATTAATCATTCTTTCTCTTGATTGAAAATACCTCTTTGAGCTCCAAATTAATGATACAACAGAGTCTAGCATATAGCATTCATGTAAGTAGTTCTCAAGAATTATCTACTTCCCTACACCATTTTTTACAAAACAAAAAGACTCCGACTTATAGAGGAAGCCTTAATTATGAAAATATGCATCGAGTCAACTCATTCCACAAAGTGGGTTGGGAATTAATTAAAAGGTGAACTAGCTGAAAACACGCTAGCACCTGTTGTTTGTATACACCCCACCCATTACGATTTTACTTTTCTAAGGAGATTCGGGGATTCCCCTATCTTTGTTAGAATCTGTCTGCGGTTAAAACGGTTCTGTTATTAATAAAATATTTTGTTTCTTCAGTATTTATTTTTGTTTAATTGAGGTTGAAACTGACATTTCTATTCCGGCATTGTTTCACATTGACTATTAAATCTCTTTTTTGTTTAGGAAAACTAGGCCTTGCATTACAGTAATAAAATTTCGTGATGAGAGAAAGAGAGAGATATTAACATTTATCAGTTTTCCGTCTTTGTAAGCTACAAAACAAACAGAACAGAGAAAACAGTTTGAATCAAAACAAAATTAATAAATTTCTTAAGTTTCTAATGTGTACATTTTATAAGCGATATGTTGGTACATGCACATTAAGCATAATAAATCACTTACAGTATGTGTAACGATGATGGCATATCAATATATATTGTTTTCTTTGATTCTCTGTATGCGTCACGACTGGTATAATTTTTTTACATTGTATAAAAACATTTAGTGAATACTTTTTTCCCCTTCATTTTCCCCTCGCAACAGAGTTGGAGGAGATACTAATGCACTTGTATGTGTACGAGTGAGATATTTTGTCATTTGTGTATGAGTGAGATATTTTGTCATTTGTGTACGAGTGAGATATTTTGTCAATTGTGTACGAGTAAGATATGTTGTCATTTGTGTACGAGTAAGATATGTTGTCATTTGTGTACGAGTGAGATATTTTGTCATTTGTGTACGAGTGAGACATTTTGTCATTGTGTACGAGTGAGATATTTTGTCATTTGTGTACGAGATATTGTCATTTGTGTACGAGTGAGATATTTTGTCATTTGTGTACGAGTGAGACATTTTGTCATTTGTGTACGAGTGAGATATTTTGTCATTTGTGTACGAGATATTGTCATTTGTGTACGAGTGAGATATTTTGTCAATTGTGTACAAGTAAGATATGTTGTCATTTGTGTACGAGTGAGATATTTTTTCATTTGTGTACGAGTGGGATATTTTGTCAATTGTGTACGAGTAAGATAATTTGTATTTGTGTACGAGTGAGATATTTTGTCATTTGTGTACGAGTGAGATATTTTGTCAATTGTGTACAAGTAAGATATGTTGTCATTTGTGTACGAGTGAGATATTTTGTCATTTGTGTATGAGTGAGATATTTTGTCAATTGTGTACGAGTGAGATATTTTGTCATTTGTGTACGAATGAGATATTTTCTATTTCTACATGTATACAGAGTGAGATATTTTGTCATTTGTATACGAGATATTTTGTCATTTGTGTAGTAATACATTCTATTATTTTTGTACGAGTAAGATATTTTGTATTTGTGTACGAGTGATATATTTTTTCATTTGTGTACGAGTGAGATATATTTTAATTTGTGTACGAGTGAGGAGTGAGTTATTTTTTCATTTGTGAACGATTGAGATATTTTGTCATTTGTGTATGAGTGGGATATTTTGTTATTTGTGTACGAGTGAGATATTTTGTATTTGTGTACGAGTGAGATATTTTTTCATTTGTGTACGAGTAAGATATTTTGTATTTGTGTACGAGTGACATATTTTGTCATTTGTGTACGAGTTAGATATTTTGTCATTTGTGTACGAGTGAGATATTTTGTCATTTGTATAGTAATATATTCTGTCATTTTTGAACGAGTTAGAAATTTTGTCATTTGTGTACGAGTGAGATATTGAATCAATTGTGTACGAGTAAGATACTTTGTATTTGTGTACGAGTGAGATATTTTTTTTCATTTGTGTACTAGTGAGGTATTCTTTCATTTGTGTATGAGTGAGATATTTTTCATTTGTGTACGATTGAGGAGTGAGATATTTTTTCATTTGTGTACGAGTGAGATATTCTATATTTGTGAACGAGTGAGATATTTTGTCAATTCTGTACAAGTAAGATATTTTGTATTTGTGTACGAGTGAGATATTTTTCATTTGTGTACGATTGAGGAGTGAGATATTTTGCCATTTGTGTATGAGTGAGATATTTTGTATATATGTACGAATGAGATATTTTGTCATTTGTGAACCAGTGAGATATTTTGTCATTTGTGTACGAGTAAGATATATTGTCATTTGTGTATGAGTGAGATATTTTGTCATTTGTGTACGAATGATATATTAAATCAATTGTGTACGAGAAAGATATTTTGTATTTGTGTACGAGTGAGATATTTTTTCATTTGTGTACGAGTGAGATATTTTTTCATTTGTGTACGAGTGAGATATTTTTTCATTTGTGTACGAGTGAGGAGTGAGATATTTTTTCATTTGTGTACGAGTGAGGAGTGAGATATTTTATATTTCTGAACGAGTGAGATATGTTGTCATTTGTGTATGAGTGAGATATTTTGTCATTTGTGTACGAGTGAGATATTTTGTCAT
Source organism: Saccostrea cuccullata (assembly GCF_032062105.1). Classification (NCBI taxonomy): domain Eukaryota; kingdom Metazoa; phylum Mollusca; class Bivalvia; order Ostreida; family Ostreidae; genus Saccostrea; species Saccostrea cuccullata. The sequence continues at coordinate 171,001 of NW_026926534.1, read as the reverse complement.
TTGTGTACGAGTGAGATAATTTGTCATTTGTGTACGAGTGATATATTTTATATTTGTGTACGAGTGAGATATTTTATATTTGCGAACGAGTGAGATAATTTGTCATTTGTATACGAGTGAGATATTTTCCAATTGTGTACGGGTGGGATATTCTGCCATTTGTGCATGAGTAAGATATTTTAAATTTGTGTACGGGTGAGATATTTTGCATTTGTGAAAAAAGAGAAGTTATGTAATTTGTACTGGGATAGATGGCGCTGGAGGTCGCCTAAAGCGATGCTCTTGTTTCTAGAGCCAAAGATTAAGACGAGTAAGCAGCTCTCTAAATAAGGAGAAGTATTGTGAACAACACTTTTGACTTACCTTGGAATCATTTTTATTAGTGAGGGTCAATGTTAGTTGGTAGCCAAAAAATTCTAGTTCGTGGGGACGTAATTACGTTGATAACAAGTTCTTTTTCGTAATTTAACTTAATGAATTATAAAACAAGTGTTGATATATACGTTCATGGGGATGTAAATCGTGGGTCAGGGTTACCCACGAAAGCTACGAACATTGGTCACGTGGGAATATTACAAAAATTATATACATCTCATTTCTGCACAATAGTACACGATAACTCATTTAAGTCAAAGCTGCACTTTATACCAAATTAGATGAAGAGTAAATGGAGATAATAACGTATTTCATTCAAGGAGTGTTGTTGAATAATTTGTTTGTAATCGGTGTACACGTGAATAGCGTTAGTTATACCTAATTTACTGCGTGTACTATACGTACATGAATTTCTGACATATACTCTACTCCTCGTTCTTCTTTGGCCTTGGTAGTACTAAAAGTAAAACACGGTTTTATTTCACAAAATAAATAAATTTCTGATAATCGTTTTCCTCAATCTAGATCTTATTTTTTTTCTTGGTTTAATGATTGTAAATTGTTGAACGTCCCTCTCGAGAATTTTTCACTCATATGGAGACGCCACCACTTGCCGGTGAACAGCTGCAAATTTTGTCCTTAGCTCGGCACTTAGGGCCATTGAGCAGGGAGGGATCTTTTTCGTGCCGGCACCTACTGTGACACGGGACCTCGGTTTATACAGTTTCATCCGAAGGACCGGTCTCCACGTCTCACAGTGGGATTCGAACCTGCGACGTAAGGATTGACTCCTTACTTCGCGACTCTAAAGCAGAAGCTCTAACCACTGCGCCACCCGGGCGACTTTTCTTGGTTAAAAAATATTTCCAAGATATTGAATCATTGCAAAAATATAAACAATATACAATGTATCGGTATGTGGAGGGCTATATCTTGAAAACTGGAGATGGTACCATCAGCATATTTTTTTTTATAGAAGTAGTAACTGACCACTAGTACCCTGGTCTCAAAATTTCAGACCCCATGATTTATGTTAAAATTTTGAATTGGGAACCGCTCTACGTATGAACAATTTCTAAAACGAGGTAAATTATTAACAAGCAAGTTGATGAAACAAGAATATCAGTGGTCTCGTTTAAAGTCATCATTTCGTAAGTTCTATGGTCGATACAAAGACCTTGTCGGCAAATACAATTTATCATTGAGTCAAATGCTGACTGACGTTTTTCACACTAATTATTAGTACATTATTCACTGAATTGACGACGGATTTTTCCGTTATTTCCTGATCATGACAAGGAGCACACGGCGGGTGTGACCGGTCAGCAGGGGATGCTCACTCCTCCATGGCACCTGATGCCACCTCTGATGTTTCCTAGGTCCGTGTTGCTCTGCTCCTATTTTTTATTGTTTAATCGATTTTGATATTGAATACTGTTCGTTATTTCCATATCCTTCTTCACTTTTAAATTGCGAACTGCGTTCCAAAATCTGATTTTCAACATATATCGGGATATAAATACTGGTTGGTCACGTGATCAAATTCCATACGGAGATTTAATGTAAATTAGCTTACGAACTGGAGCAACCCGTATTGGTATCCGATTGATGTTTTAAACTCATACTTATTACATGTAGTTACTGAACGTGTACATAATTTGGCGTATTCAAAATTTAGCGCATTCAATGGATATGGAGTTGTTGGCGTAATCATAAATAAGCGCTACAAATGCTAGTGCCGTATATTCTATTTATAAATGATTTTTTAGCGATATTCATGAATTACCGCCTCCTCGACTGCGCCAAAGCCGCTAAATATAATGCCCGCTATTTTAAGTACACATACAGTTTTTTTTTTCAAATTTGTATCTGATTTATGATACATTCCGGCGTTATTATTACCTCTAACATATGAAATGGAATATTTTTCAAATCTTAACGGCATCAGTTTCTCCATTGGAGTAGACCCTTTATGACGTCACTGAAAAATATGACGTTACATTATTTCAACTTGTCTGAAGCAACCTTTTGTCTCGTGCATTAATCAAAAGACATAAGTTATAAGGATCACACCCAGTGACAATGCAGATTAAAAAATTAAGAAAATATTTATAAACTTTATGTTTAAAATAAACTATTTTTTTAATAGCGGTTATCTTATTTAAAATTCGATTTTTTTCCTCCCTCGTTAATTGAAAATTCGGGATTCGTTTCAGAACAAACGCATGTACACCGAGATATATTTGGATTAAGATTTTTAGCGCAGTTTTTGTGTTATATGTGCTTTGTAAACTTCGTGATCTATAGATGATTTAGCAAAAGACATCAAAAGGCCCAGTGATTAATTACGGAAACATTTTCCTTTTTGGCATGTCGTAATTAAATCTTCGTCAAACTTTTTACGGCATTTTTCCACATGCTTTAAATACGACGTAAAATATTGTCTGTCTGGATCAAATTAATCACCTTCTCATCTCAGTACAACAAAATGTTTCCGTAAAGTTCACACAGTAACCGCCTCGGGAACCTTTACATTCTTTATGTACGATCACTCGATAAAATAACATCAAGCAGCGTAAATGAGTGCAGTGGGAATCTCGTTTTATTGATATGAAATACTCGGACTATTGGCTGGTATTTACGTCTGAAGAAAAAAATTGTGTTTGATTTGTAGTTTTGGTCTCCATTCGATTCAATCTAACAATGAACGACCCTCTGTTGCTCATACCATGGCTACTAAACACAGAGACGTGGCTTATACATTTTACTAGCCACTCAGATCACCTCGGGACGCCCGCGTGGCGCAGTGGTTAGAGCGTCTGCTCTAGAGTCGCGAAGTATGGAATCAATCCTTATGTCGCGGGTTCGAATCCCACAGTGGGACGTGGAGACCGGGTCTTTCGATATGACCGTATAAAGAGGTCCCGTGTCACAGTAGGTGCTGGCACGAAAAAGATCCCTCCATGCTCAATGGCTCTGAGTGCCGAGCATAGGACAAATTTTTTTACCTCTCCACCGGCAAGTAGTGGCGTCTCCATATGGGTGAAAAATTCTCGAGAGGGACGTTAAACAATATACAATCAATGAATCAGATGACCTCGGCCGATGCCATCAAAATTGAATGAAGAATTACCGAAATCTGTTGAGGTCTGCCGAATGATTACTTCAACGCCGTAATTTTACCATCGAACATTACCGTTTAAACAACATGGAAGATTTCATGCAGTGTTAAAAACACTTTAGAACGTTTGATTATCATTACAGCAGCCGCATCATGACCTTTGGTTGTTGGCGCGAAGTAAAAAAAATATATATTAGTGAGTGGGAACATTTTGTCTGAATCAGATCATCTAATGCTGATACCTACTGATTCTGTAAATAAACACATTAATTAAATGGATTCTTTTGACTGTAGAGGTAAACATAAAAAATACTAGTATATCAAAGGCTTTTTAAATCAAAGTACTGAGAGTACTGAAAAGCGGTTAGCATGCTTTCATCTAATATGTACCGAAAAAAGTGCATGAAATGATGATATTTAAGTATGCATATCTTTGTCCAATGTCATCAGAGAACAAAAAAAAAGACATTCTGTTTTTGTAATACTTTACTAAATAGTAAAACCAGTAACATTCCAAACTGATGTCACAGATGGATGCAATCTAATTAAAATTAGATGTTCCGAATCCGCTACTGCTTCTCAAACATCTAACAACATCCTATTTGGGGTCATGTAAGAGTGAATCTTCGATTAGCCAAAGAAAATGGTTCCTCCGAAATCTTGGCTTATAGTTCAGATTGGTTTCTTATTTTCACCACCGAACCAAAACACCCGAGGAGTTTTGTAGTAAACAAAATATGCATTGCAAAAGCTGTGTTACGTATGACGTGTGGGGTATCTTGTATAGTTTGTGCTCTTTCGTTTGCATTATCCACGTTCAGATGCCAGACTGCAGACTATACATGAAATTTATTCCAAAATTACTTTAATTCAACGTAAGACAGTATCAATAACGATGATATGTAGCCGTGGAATTAATTTGAGAATTGTTTACCGAGGCTTGAATCTACATGGCCAAAGTGTTTGTGTTTACTAGTACATGTATTCATAATCGAAAGGTCGCTCTGATGTGACCCCGAATGGGATGTTAGATGTTTGAGAAGCGGTAGCGGATTTGGAACATTTAAATAAATTTTAATTAGATTGAAATGCATGTTTCAAAATTTAAACATGAGATTTCTTCAGTTTGAAAGATAGGAAGTGCATTTTTAAAAGTTCTCTCTTGGTGGCATCCAATCGTTCTCTGGATGAGAACAATTATGTTGATGTTGAAAATTTAATTGTCTTTCATTCTCTATTGAATCTGAAATAAGGTAATTGTAAAGCCTACTCTAGCAAACAACTAAAAAAATGACAAGTTAAATTCTTTAGATTAATGGATTTGGAGTAGTGTAGATCTACAGCTGGCTAGTCAGAGAAAAAAGGATGGCTGAGCAGAGACTTTGTAAATGAATTGATATCAGAGAGCTCCAGATGTGTAGGCTCACTGCAGGTGTAACCTGTCAACGAGGGATGCTTACTTCTTATAGGCAACGGATCCCATATCCTGAACTTTCAGGAGTTAGCTTTTCATCTTAAATCGATCATTGATCATTCTGTATTTTGATACAGATACTGAATACTTCCGTTAAGTAATATTATGAACTACTACTTCAACGGGAAGACTGGCGAGTAAACAAGATTATCAAGCTTTATGAAATGTACTTTATTGACTTTTCAAACAAGTAAATGTTCGAATAAAGTAAATGGTATATGAGAATCATTTAAAAGAAGACTTGCACAATATGTCTAGATAAGGACATATAATGTGTATTTGCCATATACTCTTCATGCAATATTGTTCTCAAATAAAACATGTGAAAAGGAAAGTTGTCTAATCAATCAATACTGGTATTTAAAAATTCAAATGTACACTAAAAGTCAGTGTAACTTAAGAAGTTATCAGTGTCACTTTCTTTAATATGTCGGTTAAACAATATACATTGATTTCTTTTCTATCAATGTGCCTCTAAACACCTGTATTTTAATTTAATTCTTCTTAAACGCTCAATATAATAATCGACAAATTAGACAAATTCAAATTTAAAAAGTATTTTCTCAGCTAATAATACGTTCCTTAGGAATTGATCAAATTTTCAAAACTTATAAAAAAGCATTAAGTATATATTTTAAATTTTTGCTAATTGCCAAGATTTTTCATACCTTATTCTTCTGTGAATAATTATATCGGTTGATTTTTAGAAAAGAATCACAATGCCGATTAAGATTAATATATGTTTATCCATTTTTTGACTCAAAATTAATTTTACTACTTTAAGTGCCCCATTATTTTTTTCAAAACTAAAAGTAAGTGATCCCTTATGATCGTTTGTCATAAATTATCAAAGACGGAGTAGAGAATTTACCCCTGGGAGCAGAGCTTTTATAATCTGTTTATTAGACAGAGAAGAAAAGAGAAGAAAACAAACGTATCATTGTGGAGGTAATCCTATTGTTTCCATAAAAACGTTACAAAAAGTGTAAAACGTACAGATGTATTCGGTGTTTTTATAAAAGCGTTTTTCAGGTATTACTTAACTTAATAAATGGTGTTTCTTAATGCTTTGGCAAGGAAAATCAAACTCGATCGAGAGATTTGCTGATGTTTTTGCAGTCTCTAATAACCTTCAACCTGCTGTATAATTAACCGTATCGTTCAACTTTCAAAAATAAACTAACAGTTGCTATAAATCGCGATCGCACGATGTACATGTAATAAGGACCAAATTCTCAGTTGTTTTAAGTATTGTCAATGCATTGGTAAATACTAGTCTAATAAGAATTCGATATAATCGTTATAATAGCCACTCTTCATGCCCAGCTTATTGTCAATCTCTCACCAGGGGGCGTATTACGCCAACAGTATACAAATCATAGGAAGCGCTTTGCTGAAGTTACCGTTGTCGATAGGTAGCGCCTTGTGGAAGTTTCCGGTTTTGGTTGCAGAAGGATAAGGTTACGTGCCATAAAGCGATGTCGATAGGTAGCGCCTTATGGAAGTTTCCGGTTTTTAGAGGCCCATGCCATAAAGCGGTTAGCTAGCTAACCGCTTAAAAACGACGAGACAAGGTTCAGACATGTTTCAAAGGACAACTGTCCTTACTCCGAGTTGAGACTAAAGTTGTCGGATCGATGCCTGATGTTATGACTGGATGTTGAACCATAATTTACCTACACAACTCTCTAATAACATTGTTCTGTCACTGAGTGTATGACTTCTGATTCACGTCTGACAAGCGTCTGTATGATAGGTGACCCGTATGTTTACATCATCAGCACCTTAATCATTGGACACTGCGCATCAGTCAGAATCTGTGTCAAAAGCAGTTCTGTAAATGACAGCTAAAAAATGGTGTTCTGAATTTCTTTGTACGCCATTTATTGAAATTTTCTACCTGTTAAATATAACGCTCAACAAACTTAGATCAAATAAATCCTCGCTTTTCCGATTGACGTACCAATAAATCGCACGCGTCAAAACATTGGAAGCTTTCCAAAAAACCCTAAGTTCCAATAAATCGAATGAATTCTCTAGGTGGAATGTAGTGCATGTATAGTCGAGTTCTTAGCTCATCAACTGCCCGGGTTAATCTTTAGGTTTTATTGACCTTACTAGAGATGAAAAGCCGCGTGATGCTGTACAATCGTTGCGTAATGAACTCGGAACATTAGTTCCCTCTGCGTTTGAAGCTAAGTTAAAGGTGCTTTAGAAGATTCCTGAAAGAATTAGATTTCAGTAATATCATCCAAACAAAAAGTTGAAGCCTTAAAAGAATTTCATTTTTAAGTAACAAGTATTGAGTAATTTGCGTGCACTCGACAAGCATTTCCATCATCGCGATTACGAAATAATAAACCCTGCCAATAATTGGTTTGACTAACATTGTATATTTTTGGCACCAAATTGCGGCGTAGTATAATACACTGGGCGAGTCATCGATGTTTGTTTACAAAATACCGGGTACATTCATCGTCCAGTGATGACCATCTATTATTGAAGAGGGATCTTGGAGGAATAGGAAAGGATAAAGGGTCACTTTAATTAAAGTGTGTTCGATGATTATAGGATCATGGTGGAAATAATTGGATCTGGCGAAATTCAATTCCATTCTGTATTTTCTCAAAACCATATCATTAGTACATATATATAAACAATTATATTTGTGTAAGTAACAAACACACACACCAAAAAAAAACAGTCCAGGGGTGAAAATAGACGAGTACTGCCATGGGTTCTAGTATTTAACTTGTAAGTATAGAACCAGTCACTTATCCCTCTACCATAATCAAAAGAGACAGACAATTTAAAGATTTTCTTTAAAAAAAAAAATGAGTTTTTTTAAATTTAAGTCTTTCTTTAAATATATGTCTACATTGGTTTATTTAGCAATAACGGATCATATATTACATAATTTACATAAATGATATTTTAATTAAATGATAAAGATTAGAATTACTTCCCTTTGTCCATTGCAATATATAAAATTGAGAAGACGTAGAAAAACTTGCATGCAGTGTGTTTGCAATCTGTTGCGATGAGTTTTCTTATTTTCTTAAGTATAAAACGCTGAAAATCGTTCATGGGGCGAAGATCGACAATGGTTACATAACTGCTGCAACATATATGCGCATGTGGGTCAAAACAAGATTATATTCCCACATTCTTTAAATTTTTGTCTGTCTTGATAAGTCTTTGTTATGATGGAAGACGATCTGTGCGAGGTGTGAGCTGGCTCGGTTATCGTATGTATACAGAGTGGGTTTATACAGGTTTAGGGCCAACGACCTGAAAACTGGCATACATGAAGTAAAAAAAAAAAACAAAAACAAAACAAAATTCAGTATATAAACAAAATTTTAAAAATTATAACAGATTTTTTGAATTAATCTGTTGATGGCTCAAACTAATTCATACAGATTTTATAGGGGTTTTTTTTCAGTGCAAACTTAAAGTTCTTTTGTTACTCTCTCTCTCTTTCTCTCTCTCTCTCTCTGGGTGTGTTTGTTTCTCTCACTGTTTTTCTCTTTCGTTTTCTGTTTTTCTCTATGTGTGTATCTCTCTTTCTTCCTCTCTCTCTCTCTCTGCACATTTGTTTCTCTGTGTGTTTCCCTTTCTGTCTTTCTCTCTTTTCTCTCCCTCCCCCTCTCTCTCTCCCTCTCTCCCTTTTCCTCTCTCTCTCTCTTTTCCCCCTTTCTCTGTGTGTCTCTCTTTCTCTCTCTGTACACATTTGTGAGTATGTTCCTCCTCTCTCTCTCTCTCTCTCTCTCTCTCTCTCTCTCTCTCTCTCTCTCTCTTTAATTTACAGCATTCTCGGATGTTCCACAGCCTCTCCATTAACCAATGATTACATGTAGAAATATCCGGCTCATTATCACCCAATCCATAACCAGCTCTGATGTTTGTAACGAGAGGCAAACTGGAAAAAGCTTAATCCTTATAATTCAATATTTACAAACAAAAGAATTCCTTGACGCAAAACATTAGGTTTGCTCTAATTAACTCTTTTACGTATTTGACACCTCACAAGACTAATTAGGGAAGTTTGCCAACTTTATAATGTCTAATAAAACGTACAGATAGAGACCTGATTAGGGATTCATAACCCCAAGAAGGAATGGGGCGGGAAGAGGGGGGCTAAACACCTACATGTAGCTGTATTCATCTCCGCAGTAAAACACATTACTTCATTATTAGAAATAAATCAGACGTAATTAACCTTGGCTTACCATTGTCAAAGCGTGACATTTTAGAAAGCAACCCAGGCGCGTAGCATCGTTTTTGGAAGTGGGGGGGCCAACCTTTTTTTACTTACCGTTGACAAGCAAAAAAAAAAAAAAAAAAAAAAACCGAAAAATTAAAAGTTAAATCAGGTGTTTTTTTTCAAGACCAACTATCTTTCAATTCAAACTTTTTGGGGTTAATTTTCTTATAACACTACCCTTTGCTGAAATGTGGGGGGGCCAACCTTCCTTTCAGTAAACATTTTCTATAGTAAAGGTAATGTCGGGAGAAAAAGTGGGGGGGCCTGGCCCCCCCCTCGCCCCCCCTCATACTACGCCCCTGCAACCCTTATTCCGACAGCGAATATTAAATCAGGTGTTTTCTGATAAAGCACCTGAGGGAAAACTTTTCCCCGAGTAGATCAAGATCTTTTCTTGACATTTAATATGGTAGGAATTTGTGAATTCTCCCTTGTGATATAACATTATATTTCTATATACAGTTGTGTATATTCAGAAGACATAAATCATTGATATACCTTTAAAATTATCCCTTTATTCATCTATGCTAAAAAAAAATTTAACATTTTTGATGTTTTACCTGGAGGGCCAAGATATTGATGTTGGACTGCTAAGTGAAATATTGGCCCTGTCAGTGATTCGACGACTACATGACGTTTGTTTTACGTCAGAAGGCAGCGGGGTCAATTTATGGCAAATATGATATCTAGTGCAATATACATGTAAATCAAAAGAAATAAACATAACAAAATATTTATTGACTCACATGGTCAAAATTCGTTTTACCGACCGCTCGAAAAAAGGCAATTTGACTTCGGCCTGAAGGCCTCATGCAAGGGTCCGACAAAATTCAATGTTGCCCGAGAACATTCAATAAATGGATAACGGTTGTCGTGTTTGTTGAAATGACCATGTAAACTTCCCTGTAAAAACGAGTTAATTATATTTAGAATAGATCGGTAAATACATACGTACATGTTACGATCAGGTATTAATGAGTGTGACACGAATGATAGGGGTGATACGTTTTATACTTTTAAAGAAAATCATCTTTATTCAAAAAATATTCGTACGTATTTTTAAAAAAACCCAAAGTAAAAATTCATATTCCTGAACTTTTCGTTAAAGACGGGGAGTTTAGAAAAACTAACGATCTTATCTTCGTATATTCATCATTGTTACATATATTAAAAACAAACTCCTTTTGAACTTTTTGAACTTCATAGTTTACATTCAATCGCGCCTTTCTTCACACATCCTTTAATCCAGAACAAGAAACGTTAAACAACCTTACACAAGCGCAAACCCGGAACATAAAATGCTTTTATGATAGGTTAAATATGTGATAAATTAGGACAGTTTGATAAAATTCCGCGTGACCTTAAAATGATTTGCCAAAACCTGCACATGACTTTATAGAAGAAATCCGAGATATCTCGAGAGCTTTATCCGCGGCGCATAACTCGGTGACGGGTATTGACGTACACGCTATTATCGTGGAGTATTTAATTTGCTGATAATATTACATGTTAAATAAAACATATCGTTTAATTGCTAATCTGCCTATACATCGCCAAGATGAATGTAAATGCCGCAGACAAAAGGAATTTAAAGGATCAGATTTGATAACGAGAGACATTTCTTTGTTGACATTGAGAGGATCGATCGAAAAGCTCCAGTAATAATGTGGTCATTTAAGAGCACGCTGACTTAAAAGTGCACACAGAAATACTGGTTACCAATCTAAATTATTTATTTAATTCAAACGTTTATTTACATAATTAAAGTGAGCAAAACACTACAGCTCGAATTACTAAACCAATTAGTCAGAAAAGCATGCGCAGTTACAGTAGAAGGGTATATGTACTTTGACATTTCTTAGAAAATAAAAAAAAGACAGTCATTGATTTTTTTTTATTTTACAAACATTAAACATTTGGTACACTTCATACCATAAACCTACGTACAACCGTAACGTTGTAAGCGGCATAACGTCATTGGGCGTGTCGTTATACTTTTAGAAGTGATGTCATAGGTGTATAGAAGTATACATACTTTAAGTATCCAAGGTGGCGTTACAGGTGTTAGTTTTACTTAGACTTTTTTGTACGTTGGTTTGTGGTGCGCATTTACTCTGTACATTGGTACATATTTGTACGGTATGCGGGGTGACGTTAAAGATTATTACGGTGAACATTTGTACGTTGGTTTGAAGTATGATGTGACGAGCGTCAGTTTACTATGTTTAATGGTACATTTTTGAATGTTGGTTTGTTGTGCAAATTATTCATTAATTTTGTACATTTCTATGCGTTGGTTTGCGGTATGACGTTACTTTGTATATTGGTACACTTTTGTACGTTGGTTTACGGTATGAATGTACACGTATTTTTTTGGTACACTTTTATACGTAGCTTTGTGGTATGAATGTACATGTATATGTATTTATGGCACACTTGTGTACGTAGGTTTGTGGTATAAATGTACACGTATCTATGATACACTTTTGTACGTTGGTTTGTGGTATGGATGTACACGTATCTATGATACACTTTTGTACGTTGGTTTGTGGTATGAATGTACATGTATATGTATTTATGGCACACTTGTGTACGTAGGTTTGTGGTATGGATGTACACGTATCTATGGTACACTTTTGTACGTAGGTTTGTTGTAGAATGTACACGTATTTATGATACACTTTTGTACGTAGGTTTGTGGTATGAATGTCCACGTATTTATGATATACTTTTGTACGTAGGTTTGTGGTATGAATGTCCACGTATTTATGATACACTTTTGTACGTTGGTTTGTGGTATGGATGTACACGTATCGATGATACACTTTTGTACGTTGGTTTGTAGTATGAATGTACATGTATATGTATTTATGGCACACTTGTGTACGTAGGTTTGTGGTATGGATGTACACGTATCTATGGTACACTTTTGTACGTAGGTTTGTGGTATGAATGTACACGTATTTATGATACACTTTTGTACGTAGGTTTGTGGTATGAATGTACACGTATTTATGGTACACTTTTGTACGTTGGTTTGTGGTATGGATGTACACGTATCTATGGTACACTTTTGTACGTTGGTTTGCGGTATGGATGTACACATATTTATAGTACACTTTTGTACGTAGGTTTGTAGTATGAATGTACACGTATTTATAGTACACTTTTGTACGTAGGTTTATGGTATGAATGTACACGTATTTATAGTACACTTTTGTACGTAGGTTTGTGGTATGAATGTACACGTATTTATAGTACAATTTTGTACGTAGGTTTGTGGTATGAATGTACACGTATTTATAGTACACTTTTGTACGTTGGTTTGTGGTATGAATGTACACATATTTATAGTACACTTTTGTACGTTGGTTTGTGGTATGGATGTACACGTATTTATGGTAAGGTTTTGTACGTTGGTTTTTAGTATGGATGTACACGTATTTATGGTACATTTTGTACGTTGGTTTGCGGTATGGATGCATACGTATTTATCTTTCACTTTTGTACGTTAATGTCCAAGTGAACGTTTCAGGTGTATGTTGGTTTGTAATCGAATCCATTTAGACGGTACATGTATTTCTATCATGACGATCGTGGACTTAAATTTCAGCCATACTTGAAGAGTTTGGATTTAGTCTGAGGAATAATAAAATAATTAAAAGAATTGATTAAAGTTCCTATTAAGTATGTGAATCAAAAGGCGATTCAAGATTCAATGCTTTCTTGATAAATTAAACTAATTAAAGATTTATCTTATAAATTCAGATATATTTTGATTAGTTATACAAAAAAAGTAATTTTGTAATTTTTTCACCCAAGAGCTGAGTCTGTATTCAAATTCCTCTGATGTTTTCTTTCTACAGGAGTCATAAAAACAAAGCATTTGGGACACTGAAGTCAATCGTGATAATGTCTTTGTAAAAAAAATTTCAGTAGTTGTCAAAAAAAAGCGGGAGGGTATATAGTCGTTATTCCGTCCGTCTGTATCTTCCGTCCGTCCGTCTGTCCGTCCGTCCTTCCGTCTGTCCGTACGCTTTGGGGTACCCATCTCTTATCCGCAACTCCTCTCATACCACTGAATGAAATTTGATGCAACTTTCACAGAATCTTTATTACATATTGCCATTGTGCACCTCCTATTTTACTTTTTGATCCGACACATATTTTGGGTTTCCCGGCCACAGGAAAACATGGACTTTTTCACCAGTAATAACCATATGGGAGGCGGGGGGTATCATTTAGTGAGCTCATCGCTCACAGTACCTCTAGTTTAGAACAATTTTAGTTGAGTATGTGTCAGAGCGGCGCTATTTCTGGCGATTATTCTGTGTTACCTAACCTCCATGAGGAGATGCACACGTAATAGTATATTCTAATTCACACCTGACCCAACGTTTTACCTTGAGTGTCAGTCTCCAGGAGAAAGGTGAAATTCCAGCTACGAGGCATCCCAGTAATGCAATGTCATCTAAATATCAAAACTACGCAGTTAAAATAACCTACATTTTGTGTCTGTCACATAAGTAAAACTCCCTGTACATCAGGGGCCTCTAAGTGCTTCGTCCTTGTTCTGTTATATATGTAAATTCCAGCGTCTTTGAGATCCCGATTGTAACCCCTAGTTCTACTTTGTGGCATTTTGGCGAGACCTTGTCTACGACCCACACACACATAACAGGTCACAAGTAATTATATCCAAGCTCTCAATATAAGTGTAAAGTACACAAAACCATGTACATGTATAGCCTTGTACATGTAAAAAAAAAAAAATCACCCAATTTCGGAAAATTAGGCGTTCTTGTCGCTTAATTCTTGGCTTTATTGTTTCTTTTTTTCTTGTTGAATCGTGCCCTAACCTAAAAACCAGAAAAGAAGTCCTTTCTCTTCTTGTTCGTGGTTCGCCTCGTGGCCCTCTGTATCTATAACAACAGAAGTAGGTCTTGATTCCACGTCAATATTGGTTTACATACATACAAGACGTGGCCGAAGCCTGACCAGACTTTATATACTGAGTACATCTAGGTTATATATCATTCTATGTCCTCTCTCACAGCACGTGACACACAAATGATCCATAATCTTCAGGATAATTTTAATTTCTCATCTTTTACTTCAGTGGCTGTTAAAGAAAGTATGCTTGAGATGGTTTTTTTTTAATTCGTACCCAAAAATTTGAATTTATTATATGCATAGGCGTCGGAAGCGGGGAGTGTGTGTGTGTGTGTGTGGGGGGGGGGGGGGGGGCTTAGCCCCCACTTTTTTGCAAATATATATATATATATATATAATATATAATATAGTGTTTATCTTTTTTGTTGGTTTAACACCCTACTTTCAATTTGCTTCCAAGGCCTATGATATATAATATATATATATCGTAATACTCCTTTATTAATATCAGCCAACGTATAGAACATAAATCTGTAGGCATGTATTAAACTAAAGTAAAAGAAAACCCCGAAGCCATGTACCCTATACATGACGAGAGAGAGAGAGAGAGAGAGAGAGAGAGAGAGAGAGAGAGCACAGATCCTGATCGGAGAATCACACGGGATTATTTTTCTTGTACCTTGTTGTGGGTTTTGTCTTAGACATACAAAGAAAAATCGAGTACCTATCTCTTTATGTCCTTCAAACCTGACTTTCAACAATCATCAAAGGAAGTTCAAACAAAAATTGCCACGTTGTTGACATAGCTGTTTTGTTTTTATAGTAATATCGAAATAACGACCCAAGGTATGCCTCGTGCATGGTACTCTAGTAACTATACTTTAAGTTAGTAAGTTATTAACACCTACTTAGCACTTTGGTAAACAGCGTAACAGTAGAAAATATTATACTTCCTTATAATTCCATTCCACTGAGAGAGAGAGAGAGAGAGAGAGAGAATTGGTGCTTGTCTGTTTAACTGATTTACATGATATATATTTATTTACCTGTGTCACAAGCAACATTTGTTATATTGTTATCAGTGGCAGAAACAATATAATATATCAAATAGTAATACAATTATCCAAACAGGGCACACAACACGCGCCCCTAGACATTCCAGATGTGGGGTCAGGACACACAACACGCGCCCCTAGACATTCCAGATGTGGGATCAGGTGGCTTGTAAGAGTAAGTCCCCCTTGTTTGGTTGACGGGTAATTCTCTGTAATTCGCCGTGATTTGATCGGGTAGACGAAGCCTTCCTAGTCCTGTTTGGTATAAAATCAAAAACCTAAAATACCTGATACGAAACAAGTCATGCAGCCGAAATTTGACCTAGAGACGGGTTATATTAACTAACAAGTTCATTATAACGACCTTAGAATTATAAAATCCCGATTTAAATCATTATAAAATCAACTGATGAGTTTTTTGCTTCGTGCATGAACCCTACTTTTAAGAGTTTCACGTGCTTTAAGGTAAAGTCGTGTGTTATGGAGACCAAAAGCGTTTGCTATTTGAATGAGACTTTGTGTAGATTATACCAAAAACAAGTTGCTGCAGTGTCAAATGTTGCAGTCACATCTTTTCAGGCCCTTCTAGTAACGTCAGATTATTGATAATTACATCACCGGAATTAAGTATTTACAATTAAAAATTGGAGTCTCTTTCTTTTTATTAAAGTATTGGATAACTACCAGTATTGGATAAACTCCAGTATTTGCAAATGGATTGACTCCAGTATTGGATAACGTCCAGTAATGGATAAACTCCAGTATTGGATAAACTCGAGTATTAAACCTTAGTTAGTATAATAAGTTAGTATATAGATATCTCCTTACACTGATTTCAGTGTGAAAATTTTTGTCACAGACACCTTCCTGACACTTCCAGATTCTCAGGTCTAGATAAGCCAGAGAAATATCGACTTCAGCTGTTGATTCTCGCCATCCGTTATGTCCTCTTGTCTCAGTGAGTAGGAGCTCCAGAAGCGTGTATTAGTTTGTGTATAGCAGTTGTTTAGTCTACATGAGGTCATCAGTCCGGTCACATTACGATATTTCCGTCCACCGCCTGAATTAGCGGCTTTTATTTTCCGCTGTTCCCCGGGCTTAACCCCAGGACACATCGACTTTGACCCAAGGACACACCGACTTTGACCCCAGGACAAACCGACTCTGAACTTAGGACAGACTGACTCGTCAATCACCGAAGGGATCAGTATAGGGATTATGGAAAAACTTGGATATAAAGTTGATGATTTAATTACCTGCTTTCAGTCCTGATTCAGATCGATTGATATGAAGTTATGTCTTGGTAACATATCTGTTTAGGAATAATAACGGCCGTTTGTAATAATGTCGGTCCGATTTCCGGAGCAGCAATCTAACTGAAGGTCGCTATATCGATGGAGCTGGGGTATTGTTTAGGGACCGCTTTCACTGATTGAGGCAGCGATCTATTAATTATTTATTTTACACCTGGTTCTAAAGATGACGCTGTCGATTATTATGGTACAGGTATTCGATATGGAATCTAGGTCACCGCGTTCAAATAGACCGGCGGTGAGTTATCCAGTGATTTATTGTGTAATAATCCTGTGCCAGTGTGATGAGTTTTAGTACAGAAGGAAAGAGGGAGTGATGCAGCACACATTGGTAAATGCATCTTTTGATGGAAGGGAACACCATTTTTATCAAATTGATCTGCATTTTCTTCACCAAATCTGAAACAGTATAGTACGTACGTAGGGCGCATGTTGAAATGGTGAAATGCTGACTTGTTTTTTTTTTGGTAAACAGAAGTTAAAAAATAAATAAACATGCTAAAAAAGTTATAATGTTTTTCTTCAATATTCGAGATTGTTGGGTGCTAAGCGGTATACCTGAAGACTGGAGTCGTATACACGTCATCTATAAACATCAAGGGACTTCTTTTGATGTAGACATCTACAGCGACAATGAACCTGGCTTGTTAGGGTTTCAATCGTCTCATTCAAAGGACCGGTGTCCAGCGGGACTCGAACCTGTAAGGATTAAGTTCAACTCCCTGGACTGAGTTGCTCAAAACACTGGTTAAATTTGTCCACTGGATAAGTTAGCCGTTGGTTAAATTCTATATCCACTGGGTAACTAACCACTGGTCAAATATTTGTTGCTCAAAATAAAATTAGCCTCTGGTTAACTAACTACGGGTTAAGTGATTTAACCACTGGTTAGTATCCCACAATGCATTACACTTGTCCAGTTGTCAAATAAAAAAAAAAATGGCTACCATGGTAGGCCTAAATATCAAATAAGTAAATAGTGAGACGTTTTAACGTTACAACCGTATGTGGAGAAGTGGAGAAATATCGACATGTAACAATATCAAAACTAAACAAATACTTTAGTCGCAAAAAGTGAGGAACACACAAGTCAGCTGGGATTATTCTTTGCTGAAAATTCAAGTGGAGGATGCAGTAACTGTAAACACATAGAATGGGAAAGGATTTGCACCACAGGTGGATAGAATGATTGCAGAAAGCCAGAAACCTAGATGCTCGTTAAGCTGTTAGATCTTCGTTTTACAGAAAATATTTTAAAGACAATACCTACTCAAGACACAGCTATAATTACGAGGCAAACACATCAATTTGTATTGTTTCATACCTAAATAATAACTGATTGGAGTTGGGACATCTTTACTGTTTACACCATGTAAACGTCGTCTGCTATTTTTCGAGGAAATTCGCACTTGTTGTATTATCTCTTTTATACACACCTTGACAGGAAGATCTTAGTCCAGTAGTTTGTCAAATATTTCCAAACAAGAATTAACTTTCATCACATTTATGTAATCCTGCATTACAATGTACTAGCACTGTCTGAAAGTGGGTAGCATTTTGTTTTTATTATTACAGAAAGGTCATGGTCAAGTAGATATATAGCGAGTTCGTCACTAATGCATTTCGCTCCGTACAATTAAATTTTGCGGTGTAACTAAAATGCATTATCCCAAGTGTATTTTATAAATACAACACATTTTAATATTACAATCAATATATGTAGAAATTAGATAAAAATCTTTATGTAGATATCGAAAGCATATGCATCGGAAGCATTGTTAAAGTGGAGTGGCTAATTGAAGGTAACCCCAATTTTCAATGCCTATATAAAGTCCATCTTTGCAAAAACAAAAAAAAAAAAACAAACAAAGAAAAAACAAAAAAAAGCCTGATGCCTATGGATAGATATTTAGAATTTAATGCTAGATTAATTTTAAACATAAAGGCGTCACTGCACAGACACCGAAAAATACTATCGACACAAACTTCTCCATTTTACAAAATACGTACTTGATTCATAACAAATGAAAATAAAATCAAAGGAAATGGTACGCATTTAATTTAATGCAGCAGTCAACAAGAAAGGTAGTTTGATAAAATAGGCAGATAAAAATATCGGAAAGGAAATGATAACTAATATTATTTTGAAAAACAAAAACATCATTCAAGATCTTTAAAAAAAGGGGGGGGGGGGTAGAGGAGTGTGTGTGTGTGTGTGTGTGTGGGGGGGGGGGGGGGTTAGTCAATTCTGTGATTTTAAATATTGATGTATCATGTATGGTAACCAAAGAACAATTTATTTATATATCCAGTATTAGACCTATATCAATATGCAAATGACCAACAATTTTATTCATTTATAATTTTTATTTAAAATATACCTATAATAATTATTTATTTTTCAGCAAGGGAAGGCCACTTGATAAGATCCTTTGCAATGCCAACAGATTAATCCTTGAAAGAACCCATTTAAAACATTTCTGCTGACGATGAAGACATAAAAACCTATTATATCCCTGACAGTGTTGATATCCCTGCTTAATATTGCTACAAAACCATGTCAACTTGACTTTAAATTACTGCATATGTCTTTTTAAGTATTCATCAACATAAAATTCTTGGTTACAATATCTATAAGCCTTTGTTTATTTTGTTATCCCCCAAAATTTACAACAAATAATAATTTTTTAGTCAAATTTATCCACTGGTTAAGAGACTTAACCCACCTCTGTGGAATGGCTAACTTTAGCCAATATTTAACCACTGGATAGCATAGTTAACCAGTGGACAAATTTTGAGCAACAGAATTTAACCAACGGTTAAAAGTTAACCACTGGATAAGAGATTTAACCAGCGGTTAAACTTAACCAGAGTTTTGAGCAACCCAATCCTGGTGTCCAATCCTTGTGAAGAACAGACTCGTTATTTCAGTTTGAGGGCACAGTCGAACATTTTCAATTTGTGGCTACGAAAAAATCTCCGACAAGCGATAAAGAGGGGAGTCTGTATCAGATTTCATTATTGAGAGGACACAAGCATATATTATATATACTGCTATGTTTTCTTTATAGTATTCATTTATATACCGGTAAAACTATTGGAGGCTTCAACACGTGAAGCAGGCATGGAATCCTTAAACTGTCCAAAGAAATCGATTCAAATTTCTTCTTCATTAAGGTCTCCCTAACAATGTTACAATTTTATGTAGTAATGAAATAAAACTCCATATCATTAATTACGAAATTAGATAAAGGTTATACATGTACGAGATAAAAAAAGTCCTTGATACACATTTGACAAAGGGTTCAAGTGATGATAAAGCAGAAAAAAACATCTTATATGTGCATGTTAATAAAACAGGAGTATGAAGAGTGCTTTGATGTTGTCCAAGATCAAACTCTTGTATTAACATCGCCATTAGGAGAGATTCATGTAATTCCATCTTAACTGAGATAAAGTTTTTGAGCTCTCCGAGTATTCTCTGCTGTATTTCATGTAGGTTATCCGATAAAAACAATATCTTTACTGCGTAATTTCGCCTTGTCTAGAAAATAGTTCAAAGATGTAACCTCAAAGAGGATTTGTGAAAGTCACACGACCTCTCTTTATCAATGAGTATTATGTTCATTCAACAATTATATAGTCATATGTACATAAATATCTACTGGCATTTCTACCATCTATACAAGTATATTTATATAAATATATATATATAATAAAGACGTATTACCTAAATCTGTTTATTTTAACATTCAAAAATAACACTAATCCATCTGTCTTACACTGACCCAGTGTAAACAAATTTTCTGAGTAAACAGGTAAACATTTTCTCTAATGAACCAATCAAAGTCAAAATATAAAATAAACATTTTACAATAAACGCCTTCGTCGTGGAGGTGTGTAAAATATCGGTTTGTATAACAGCGCAAAACAAAAAAAAAATGAACAATCTGCGTCCGCGTTACCAAGGTCGTACACAATGGCTACTGTATTATTACGCGCGACCTTGACGAGGGATAGTGACGGTAAATTGTCGACTCAGTCATTTCTAATAAGCACCAGATGCGACCGTCTGGCTATTTTGGTCCAGATTTGATACAAATAAAATGACGACGCAGTTGTTTACGTTCAGCTGGTCCCACCTTCCTGTCGAGGTACAGCAGACGTGATAGAGCTTCCGGTTTTCTCTCAACAGATGTCGATTTTGACCAAGGGCAGAAAACAACATATCAATTGACATAAGTTGTTGTTTTGTTGTTTGTTTATTATCAAAATACTCTTTGCTGGGTTATTTTTTAATTTTTTTGTATTGTATTGTTTTTATTTATTTTTCTTAGTATTCTCCATTTAGCTCACCTGAATTAAAGGTATTTTAGTTAGATTTTTGTTAAACTTTGAGTATAAAAAATAATCAAAATATAAAAATTTTAGTTTGACTTTTTGTGAAACTTTGAGTATTAAAAAAATTAAATATAAAATCAAGGACCCCTAACAAAAAATACTATAGTTAACTATAGTTTACTATAGTTAACTATAGTTATAACTTTGACACTTTGAAAACTTTGATTTACTATAGTGATAACTTTGACACTTTGAAAAACTTTGACGAAAACTTTGACACTTTGAAAAACTTTGGCGAAAACTTTGACACTTTGAAAAACTTTGGCGAAAACTTTGACACTTTGAAAAACTTTGACGAAAACTTTGACACTTTGAAAAACTTTGGCGAAAACTTTGACACTTTCAAAAACTTTGACGGAAACTTTGACACTTTGAAAAACTTTGATACTTCAAAAAACTTTATCGAAAACTTTGACACTTTGAAAAGTTTTATCGAAAACTTTGACACTTTAAAAAAGTTCATCAAAAACTTTGACACTTTAAAAAAGTTTATCAAAAACTCTGACACTTTAGAAAACTCTATCGAAAAATTTGACACTTTGAAAAACTTTGACGAAACTTTGATACTTTGGAAAACTTTGGCAAAAGTTAACTACAGTTAACTATAGTATTTTTTATTAGGGACTCCGCAACGCAGAGCATCCCCTCGTAAAGACCATATCTATAAAACAGCACAACATTCGACATCAAAATTACGTTTTTTTTCTATCACAGGACAAACTTTGACAAACCAACACGCACAGGATATAACGCACCCACAAACCAACACGCACAGGACATAACGCACCCACAAACCAACACACACAGGACATAACGCACCCACAAACCAACACACGCACAGGACGTAACACACCCACAAACCAACACACACACAGGGCATAACGCACCCACAAACCAACACACACAGATGACATAACACACCCACAAACCAACACACACACACACACAGGACATAACGCACCCACAAACCAACACACACACAGGACATAACACACCCACAAACCAACACACGCACAGGACATAACACACCAAAAAAACCAAAACACACAGGACATAACGAACCCACAAACCAACACACACACACCCTATAACACACCCACAAACCAACACACACACAGGACATAACACACCCACAAACCAACACACACACAGGACATAACGCACCCACAAACCAACACACGCACAGGACATAACGCACCCACAAACCAACACACACAGGACATAACACACCCACAAACCAACACACACACAGGACATAACGCACCCACAAACCAACACACGCACAGGACATAACACACCCACAAACCAACACACGCACAGGACATAACACACCAACAAACCAACACACGCACAGGACAAAACGCACTCACAAACCAACACACACAGAGGACATAACGCACCCACCTACCAACACACACACAGGACATAACGCACCCACAAACCAACACACACACAGATGACATAACACACCCACAAACCAACACACACACAGGACATAACGCACTCACAAACCAACACACACACAGGACATAACACACCCACAAACCAACACACAAACAGGACATAACACACCCACAAACCAACACACACACAAGACATAACGCACCCACAAACCAACACATGCACAGGACATAACGCACTCACAAACCAACACACGCACAGGACATAACGCACCCACAAACCAACACACACACAGGACAACACACACACACACACAGGACATAACACACCCACAAACCAACACACACACAGGACATAACACACCCACAAACCAACACACGCACAGGACATAACGCACTCACAAACCAACACACACACAGGACATAACTCACCCACAAACCAACACACACACATAACATAACGCACCCACAAACCATCACACACACAGAGGACATAACACACCCACAAACCAACACACACACAGGACATAACACACCCACAAACCAACACACACACAGGACATAACGCACCCACAAACCAACACACAAACAGGACATAACGCACCCACAAACCAACACACACACAGGACATAACACACTGACAAACCAAAACACACACAGGACATAACACACCCACAAACCAACACACACACAGGGCATAACGCACCCACAAACCAACACACAAACAGGACATAACGCACCCACAAACCAACACACAAACAGGAAATAACGCACTCACAAACCAACACACATACAGGACATAACACACCCACAAACCAACACACACACAAGACATAACGCACCCACAAACCAACACACAAACAGGACATAACGCACCCACCAACCAACACACACAGGACATAACACACCCACAAACCAACACACACAGGACATAACACACCCACAAACCAACACACACACACAGGGCATAACGCACCCACAAAACAACACACGCACAGGACATAACGCACTCACAAACCAACACACACACAGGGCATAACGCACCCACAAACCAACACACACACGGGACATAACGCACCCACAAACCAACACACGCACAGGACATAACACACCAAAAATCCAAAACACACAGGACATAACGAACCCACAAACCAACACACACATACCCTATAACACACCCACAAACCAACACACACACATGACATAACACACCCACAAACCAACACGCACACACGACATGATACACCCACAAACCAACACGCACGTTACTATACCCCTCCAACTCTCATGACAAAGCTTGCTTGATAGGAAAGTCATATATATATACTTCTGTGTAAAAAAAAAATCATTAACGAGTCTCCAAGTAAGTCCTTAACATGAATTATTAATTTTACCCGTATTTTATGATTCTATTAAAAAAAGACTAACAAATCTAAATGAGATTCCTTTGATCTCTTGTAAAGGTGACCTCCCCTGGCAGGGGACCTATATAGATTGAACCTTAAACGATTAGAATTGTTTTTCTTTATTAAACCTAAAAGAAAAGATGTCTTGTCATTATTAGAGGACACATCTATACTCATGCATAATGGAAACCAAAGAAGCCTAGAGCGTATACTACATACATGTATATTATCGTTTATAAGTTGTACATGTGACGGACAATGTTCCTCTTGTTGTACATGTCCCGTCGAGGATATTCTCAATCTTTAGTGGTGGAAGGCTGCAAATTTAATGCTTTACTAGACATTTAAAGCCATTGAGCCATGAGTAATGAAACAAAAATAGAACAAAACTTTTACCAGAATTACTAGTACATGTACTAAAACTTCAATAAGTTATAAACAACATCTTTATAAAAAATGAAACAAATCAACAAACACACATGGTTCGTTAAAGATTTTTCTTTTATTTTTTTAAATTAAATTATAGTAATTGTTAGAACCTGGAAGATTCATTTCGATAAAAAAAAGAAAATTAAAATATCCGTTTACAAACGTCGAATGTTGACGGACGGCAACTCAGTTTCACATTATTTATCATTACTCTTTTAAATTTTCCAAGGAATCGGAACTCTTCAGCGTACAGAGTAAACAGCTACCTTAATGTTTTCTCCCTTTACTTAATCTAGGATCTTTTTCTTGTAGCACCCTCCCACGGATTCCTGGAATTCTGCCCCTCAATCTTCCCGATCTTCTGGGGGAAAGGTTACAAAATATATATGCTTTTTACCAGCTATACTACCGATAGGTATCTCCAGTGACATAATTACTAGGGGGCACTGCAAGGCTACCAACGCTCCTCTCTCAAGGCAGCAGAGCGCGTTAGATAAATTGTAACGTACATGTATAATTTTTTTGTTTAACGCACAAAATTTCTTTTTGTGCATCTCTTATCCTTATGTGTAAATCTCCAAACGATTTAATGAAAAATCTTTTCTTAATTGTGTAGGGTAAATAAGGACTATGTAAATGTGTCTGGTTATTCTCTTTAGAAAAGTGGTCAGACTTTCAATTTCATCGAAGTGGACGTAGGAAAAAGTTTGTCCACTTCTCTACAATAATGAACAAGGTATCTGTAAATTATTAATACGTCGGGTTTATCTCACTAAAACGGTTCCATACATTAGCTTCTCTCTTGAGATGTTTATGGTGGTTAATTGAAGTCGATGTTAATTAGGGGGAAAACTGAGATTAACGTCCAGGTACTTAGCAGAAATCACGGAGTCTTCATTAACTTCTGTCATATTGACAATATATGGTTACGCAAGGATTCGAGATTTATTTCCTGTGACCTTGAAATATGAAAAATGGGGGTCAATGAGCCCTGGAAGCCATTATTCCATATTTAATTACAGGATCCTAGAAAAATATCAAGTTCACGGATTTCTTAGAAAAGAATTTGACGTGCGGACAAAAAAAATGGCATTTCTTATTTAAGGAAACAAAGCTTATTCTGACCTGTGTTATACGATATAACAAATCGTGAAGCTGTTTACACAACCGTGAAGCAGTTTACACAACCGTGAAGCAGTTTACACAACCGTGAAGCAGTTTACACAACCGTGAAGCAGCGTGTCCCCACATCATATACTGTATGATCCAGCCAACGAATATGCTTGGAACCAAAAAAAATAATTTATTTACAATAATTGTTTGTAATCTTCCTTTGATTATATTGCCAGTTTTAAAATTTCATAACTGTGTCATATAAAACAGAAAAAAATCCAGTGAGTCAGGGTCAATGTTAATAGGTGTGATCCGCCAACTTACTCTTAACATGATCAACACCCCACATTACGAAATTCAGGACACGTCCAGATAATTAAATATAGAGAGACGAGAAATTCTATGTTGCGTTCTAGTAATCACACTCTTGAAGTTTTTTCAGTTTTTTGAATAGCCGTAGAGAAAGCCAGAGAGACGAATAAAATTGGCAATTTTAATGTGGATGTTGACACAACTTACTGATACTTTCCTTACTTAAACAGCAATATTCCCTTGTCAGCTGCATACGGGGTTTACATCTCTCAGTTGATTCGATACGCAAGAGCATACTCTACGTATGAACAATTCTTAAAACGATGTAAGTTATTGACAAACAAGTTGATGAACAAGAACACCAAAAGTCTTGTTTAAAGTCATCATTTCGTAATTTCTATAGTCGATACGACCTTTTCAGCAAATACAATTTATCGTTGAGTCAAATGCTGACTGACGTTCTTCATACTAATTGTTAGTCCATTATTTACACGCTGAATTATCCATGGATTTTCCCGTTATTTCCTAATCATGACAAGTAGCACATGACGGGTGTGACCGGTCGGTAGGGGATACTCACTCCTTCATGGCTCCTGATCCGATCTCGAATGTTTTGGAGGCCGTGTTTGCTCTTATTTTGTTTAATGGCTTTTGAGCTTGAATACTGTTCGTCATCTCCATATATTCCATCATTATTCATATTTGATTAAAGTAATAAATGAACAGATCTGTATGTTCTTCAATAACCGTTACATAAAACATATAACTATATCGTCAGAAATCATAATATGGAAGTTAAGTGCCGGGTAATCCCGACCCATATAATTTCTATCTCCATTTCTCATGACCCTCACTCCTTATAATATTTTATCTCATATGATTTTCTATCCCCGAAAACCTTCTATCTCTTGTGACCTTCTATCTTTCATGACCTTTTCTCTTAGAGCTATCTTATGACCTTTTCTCCAATGAGCTATCTTATGACCTTTTTTCCAATGACATTTTTGTATAATAAGCTATCTTATGATCTTTTCTCTATTGAGCTATATGACCTTTTCTCCAATGACACTTTTCTTTAAAGAGCCATCGTTTGACCTTTTCTCTGATGAGCTATCTTATGAACTTTTCTCCAGTCACATTTTCTCTAAGGATTTATCTTACGGTCTTTTCTTTAATGACTTTTTCTCATATGGACGTTTCTTTAATGACCTTTTCTCTGATGAGCTATCTTATGAACTTTTCTCCAGTCACATTTTCTCTAAGGATTTATCTTATGGTCTTTTCTTTAATGACTTTTTCTCATATGGACTTTTCTCTAATGACCTTTCTCATATTACCTTTTCTCAAATGAGCTATCTTACTACCTTTCCACTAATGAGCTTTCTTATGACCTTTTCTCTAATGAGCTACCGTATGACATTTTCTCAATTAAGCTATTTTATTACCTTTTCTCTAATGAGCTTTCTTATGACCTTTTCTCTAATGAGCTATCGTATGACATTTTCTCAATTAAGCTATTTTATTACCTTTTCTCTAATGACCTTTTTCTCTAGTAAGCTATCTTACGACCCTTTCTCTAATGAACTATCTGAAGATCTTTTCTCTTATTTACTATTTTATTACCTTTTCTCTAACGACCTTTTCTCTACAGCGAGTGAGCTATCTTATGACATTTTTTCTAATGACCCTCTGCCTCTCATGACTTCTATCATCACTGACCTTTATCAGAGACTATCTCTTGTAGAAAAAGATTAATATTAACAATTATCATGATTTTAAAAAATGTAACAAATGGTTTAAATTATCAGTTATTCTTAGCTTTCAATAACACAAAAAACATATTTATCTTTACACAATATGTATTGATTCATTACTACCGTATCTTTACAGTTGCATATATAACAGTCATTAAGCGTTTTCTTAAGGTCGTTGCCCCTTCTGTCAGTGATTCCAGACTCCTGGGGGGTAATGACCGGTGATCTCCCAGAAAGCAGAAAAAGATTGGAGGAATTCGTCATTAATGTCCCGTTTTTATCAGATGGAGCTCGCTCATCCTGGCAATTTTTGTCACAGCAACAGAACCTGCTGTCGCTGATTTGGTCCATGTTGCACATTCTTTCTGAAAATATTTGGTTATGTCCCCTCCCCCCTCAGGCCTGATTTTATAAATATATATACATACATAACCAATATAAATCCTTTGTCAACCTGCAGATTACCCTTTTTAAGCGCTAAGCGCAGTGCACAGCGCTTTCTGTCAGCGTAAATCTACTTCCGTTCTGGATCCAGCGCCACTATAAGCAAGTTAGATAACTCCACTTGTTATTCTAAGAAGATGCAACTGGAAATCCCTGACTCTCTTTCTGCTATTTTAGTGTAATGCTGCGTTACGTGCATTTCTAATAATAGAAGGTAATTAGTAAGGTTTAAGGATGTTCCACAGTTAGAAGATAAGAGCAGTTCTTATCATGCTCTTCTGTATACATTGTAGTTCATTTAAATCATGTCGGCACACATTAATTTGGTACCTCGTATTTTACAATTGCTGCCTCTATGGAGCAATTACTTAATTATAGAACCTGTATATTATTTATTATGTACATGCAATATAGTGATTGAAAATTCATATGTACCCGGTACATGATTTAAAACTCAAATGGAATTTTGATTAAGTTTTGAATCTCAAACTGGAAGTGAGTTATTCAATAAAAGAAATCACATAAAATTGATTTACAATGTACTACTTACATAATATGGTACGTTCTATATATCCATATAAACTATAATTATTTTTTTCTTCTAGACAATTATTTCAGACAATGTAACTAAAACAAGCCTTTATATTAACATCTTGCACCATGCTGAGATTTATCAGTGAAGTTGATTTTCGCATCTAAGTATCAATTAGTAACAGACTGGAATGCATTCAAGGACGGTCTTTTTTAATGTCTATACTTGTGTTGTACGTAATTCGAAAGGAAGGGCAGTTTGTGGCTGTACAGACATGTAGAGCATGTGGTGGATGTGTTTTCAACGAATCCACTCAAATAGTAAAACTTATTTCTCGGAATACATGTATTGTGCTCTAAAATAATTAAATTGTGCGTGTAGTGTGCAGGATATGGCGAAACATGCTAAAACTTTGATTAAAGTTCTTAGCAATGGACAGAAATAGGGCTGATGAAATGTTAAGCAAACGGTGTAATACTTGAAGTAGGGAACTAGGATTAAATAGTTTATGTAAAGATGTGTCTCAGCTGTGTTGCCGATTCTTAATGAAGACTAAATAAAAACAGAATAAAATAATGTTGTATACCTTCATGAAGATTTATTAATACTTGAGATTAATACTGTATTTTCTTTCTTGGACTCTTGAATTATTAATCATTGAAATAGCAGAAATATTTTGAGCAATTATTTTCAGTATTCCTTTTTAACTAGCACAACAATGTCGTACATATGTTTTTCCTCTCAACATGTTTTGCATGGTAGTAAAGATCATACATACACAAGTAAAGAATGGTGAAATGCACCAGGCGTCCGCAAAAAATACTGAAGCATTTTTAATTATTTCAGCAATAGTCAAAAATACTTTTGGGGGTTTAACGTATGACGGGTTTGACGTATTTTTAATCCAAAGAAGAAAATTGTAAAATTTTTATTGCAAAAACGTATCATTTACTAATGAGAGACACATATTGTATATCAACACAAATGTTACTGCAAATACATGTACACTGTAAATCAAATATTTGAATATCAGAGATTACAGGATAGCATCAAAAGATAAATATAATATCTTTATATTAGAATGAATATTTACATATTATCTCTGACATAAAGGGCGTTAATTCTACGGATGTAAATTTCATTTACATACAAGTAAAATTGATGCAAAGCATCAAATCGGCCGCAAACAAAATTTAGCATTTAAAATAAATCCTTTCACATGCAAGGAAAGCACGTCAAGATATTCAAAGGTGAAAAAGTTAAATCATTTTTAGTTTAGACTGTCTTCAAAGCAAAAAAAAAAAAAAAAAATTTAAAGAATTAAATACATGTAAATAGATATTTTTACCGCATTTGCTCATAAATAGATTGATCGATGTAAAAAAAGAGTCAATGTTCATTGATGAATGACAAGAAATTATTGTCATCAAAACGAAGATGTTGGCCTGTCGAAATGAACCACGTGGTGATACCGTGGATCTTGGTCACATGACATACAATGTATTTCTGCATGCAGAGTAGGCTACATATGCTGCAATCCGTGGTGCAAAATGTAAAAAAAAATATCTTTGTGTCGTTTGAAGATGTACATGTAGAGCAAATGTAGAATAACTTTTACTTGTAGTTGAAAATCTTCTAAAAATTTTATCGCTATGCGTATTACCTCATCATTGTTATCCGGAAAATCTGACGGCTTACTTTCATATCTTAAACACTCCCAGGCTGGGGAGTATCTAATGTAAACTCTTTTTACATAACCATAAATTATCAATTATCTGATAAAAAATTATAATTAAATTGAATTATAATAACAACATTTAGTAGTAAGTTTAAAGCAAGTTTTTAAAATATTTTACTCATGACTTATACTTGATATCATTTAAGAATTATTTTCTTCAAGTAATAAAAAAAATAACGTCTCATTTCCCCATGTGCACTTTCTAACACAACCACAAATAGATCGGCCGCTGCTGCGGCCGATAATGACGTTGTTACAAACATGATGCCAATCTTCAATTTGAAAAAAACTTGTAAACGCAGAATGAATTTGTTATTAAATATGATCACCAGAAGATTTTATCTTTCAGTGTTGTACGTAAATGAGAGGAATTTTAGCGACATTTCAAGTGTTAACATTTTTTTCAAATACAATGTATACATTTTCCAGCAAAAGTATTGTCTTCAGACAGTATATAGCTACATGTACATTTAGATTTTAAATTTGATCGGAAAACTCGATTACCATCTCAAAAGAAAATAATTTTACAAGCAAAAATATTTTCTTGCAATTTCTTGTACAGTACTGTAAGTAAAATAGATTGATCTTTTGACATACGAAGATAATGTATAATTTTTGAAAAAAAAGGCATGAGGCAATGCTGAATTTCATATCCCAACGGGGTTCACATATTCAGGACTCACATACTTTTTGACAACTGTGCTCGACCTAGCGCTATCGCACTGTCAAAATATCGCTTAGAATTCAATACAACAGGACATTTTAAATTAAAATATTATGACGAATTCCAAATCAATATGCTTAGTGCTTCCCAGTACTTTCAGTACTTTGATTCAATATTGAAAGCGAGCCTTTATTGCAATGCCATTCAAGTTGTGTAACCGGGAAAATAAGCACGAAATGTGACGTCAATCGCATATAGAATTCTCTTATCAAAGTACCATCGATACTGGGAAGTAAATGCTCACGTAATGGCTGCAGTTTATTTCTGTCTTTACACTGCAAAAACTAAAGAACCATTTTGATGGATTTCAGTGCCTGAATTAAGATCTGCAATTGACGAGACCTTTCTGTTCCTGGCCTATTGAAATAATTCTGAAGCTAAAAATAAAAGCAATTCACAAGGAGACTGCAAAGCTGTAAATCGGGGAATGTTTATATTTCAAGGTATATCTTGTGCCTCAATCGGGGGGTAGAAAGTCAATGTCCCCCACCCCCGGGGAATTTAAGGATGGAGGACTGGATATAGGTCAAGAATAAAAATCTAGCTGATCCCAGTCACGTAACAAGCGAGAGTGTAATAACACTCTGTAATAAACTTTGGGTCACAAAAAGCAGTTAAACGTCCTCCACTGATATAAAAACCATTCACTCTACCAATTCTTATTGATCAAATGAGGAGTAGCATGCTGAATAAAATGTCTATTTTTAGTAACTTGGGCAATTGTTCGACAGAAGGGAGACTGCCAACTCTTGGTAATATTCAACCTCACTCACCACAACTAGGGATTTCAACCTTAAGTTCGAAGATCCCTTCACACCGATGCAATGCGATTGCTTAAGGTTTATTTACTCTGTCAGAATTCAATTTTGTCAGATTGCTACACAAAGTGGAAATTAAACTTCGTCTGAAATATCAGTTGCTCTTTGGGAATATCGGTCACCCTTCCTGTACATCTTAGGAATTCTTCATTGCCGGATCGCTTCATACCTCGGGATGATTCCTTAATACAGTTGGAATATAACTTTCACACCTTGACACACACATTTTACCCGATCCTTCTGCCTGTGGGAACTGAACCCGATCCTTTCTCATCCTGCAATTGAGAATTCAGCCTTGCCCTCTTCTCACATCCTTTAGGATTATCTATACTTTAAAACCTTGGAAATTAAACCTGTCCGATATCTTAATACCCTGGGTCTTCAATTATACCGAATCTCTTCAAAACTTGGGAATCGAATTTTTTCCACTATCCAAATGATCCTTGGTGTTCTCTGAAATTGATGTGAATTTGATTGTGGTTTTAATTCTGGAAATTAAGAGAAGCTTAGACAGCAATTATACCATATTGATTGCACAATTAAACTATTAGTTATTTGAATAAAGGTCTACATAAGTAAAGATAGAAACAAAACCTTCAGAAAACTAATGCACTTTTCGTCCCGCCTACACAATGAGAATCGCTCGGTTTATCTTGAGTTTACTTTTGTCAACCAACAGGTAATTACGATTACATCCGCATCTCGATCAGTGATCTTTTTGATTTTATTGCAATAAACGCATTCAACCCACAACGCTTACATCCCCGTTACCTCTCGTGGTAGATATTTATTATTTTTTTATTAAAAGTACTTTACATTTCAATTCTTTGAAAAGTCTAATTGATAGGTGTGTTTAAGAAACAAAGCAGAAAATGTTTTAATTACAGAATATCTTTCATAAAAAGCGGGAGCCTCTTTTTCCCTGGTCCCACCTCGGATGTTTTAGAGGTCCTCGTTTAATCTGTTCTGCCTAGTTTCAGTAGACTTTAGAGCTTGAATTATCATTACTATTTGTTATGTTTATAATTCATTGTACTAATTTACAAAGTTAAATCCTAAGAAATGATTTTAAAAGCACATGGCTTTCTCAACATTTTCTGTGCTCGTATACAATCGGAAGGCTTCGGGAACCAGACTAACTCTGACGCAATCACATCTTGACTCTCACAATTGGCTCTCGTGTTACTTCCTGTACATTGACGTCATATCCGACAACATACAAAACGATAGACTTTAGGATTATTCTGATTCCTTTGTTTGTCAGATTAATTGTTAAAAGAGTATAGGCTATAACAGTGAACACCACGTGATCTACGATGGGATTCATAAATTAAGTTTTACGTAATTTCATTAAACAAACACAAAACGAATAAATTATAATAAAACACAGTTCCCTGAAATACAATTTTTTGTCAATAATGATTGTCAGGTACGTGTATTTCATTTTATATCACTGTGGCTTAAGATCAGGATTACAGATTAGAAAATGTTCCCATATATATTTTTTTATTGATCATTTGTTTTAGTCGTCACTCCAGTAGAGCATTTCCTCCCCCTATTCTCACCCGATCAAAATCCGACAGGCCATGATTGAAACAAGTATCTCTCCTCTGTGTTTTTGATTTTTTTAACAAAAAAAAGAATGTGTCTCAGGTAAGCTGAGAACAGTTTAAGAAAGACTATATCAGATACTGCAACACAAATTCACAAAACGGTTTAAACATAACCTTACTTTTGAACGTCTATCACTTTATTCTATGCAAACATATTAAAATATAAATGTCTTATCTTTTTACTTCGTTACTTTTTAAACTGAGGCCTTTGAAATTCCCTGCGGATTTTATAGCTTTTCTAGTAAAGTTCCGAATAAGTTATTTCCGGGGAGGATTTGTAGATTTAATGGGTTTTCAGGGGTGTGGGGTGAACCCTACACTTCTGTTTCTCTGACGTCATGAGTCTGTAGATAATCTAAGAGTACGTCTACTTCCGGCGTCTAATGTTAAGCCTGCGTTGTTTGTGTGGATCATTTGCAAAAAGAAGGAGGGGATTGTTTTTATATATTTGTAACTGCATCAATACGTCTTATTGATTAAGAACGATGCGATTATACACCTTTACTGTAATTTTCGATACTTTTTTACTTCTTTAACTATAGGAAATGATTTCGCGAAGTTATAAAGCGGTACTAATAGATCTAGATAAACTTATTTTTTGATTTAGTAAAAAATATATAGATATAAATTTTCCTATGAAATCAGATTAAGGAGAAGGCTGTTATCTGTTCGATTCTTTCCAGCTAATCTCTTTTATTATATTGCTGAAGTAAAATATATATTTATTGCATGACAAATTATGCGAATAAATATTATATCGACACAACAGTTATAGCTGCAGAATTCAATTGTAGCTCTCCGAAAAAAATACATACTGATAGACCTCAATTAATATTTTTTCGGGGTGCAAGAGTTCTGCAGCTACAACAGTTAATGAATCTATGAATAAACTTTTAAAATCGAAATCACAGGCAAAAAGGCGGATGCTAAATTTACAAAAGCAAAGTCAAACTTTGAAGTTCTATGTCTGAAGGATCTTTGAATGGGGAAAAAACTTGACCCTATTCAAAACCTTGCCCTTTTCCATATTTTTAAATACTTCAATTTTAACCTAGTTTATTCTTGACCTATTAAAAGTTTGTTGCTCCTGTGTCACTTTTGACAAAGTTAATCAAAGACAGAAACAGACAGCGAACTGAAATAAGTATCCATATATATATTTTTTTAAAATCTTAATACTATTTTATGGAATGCATTAAAGTGTGTTGGTCGGTTGCAAATGGTCAGCACCAAATTAAGAGAATTCAAATATAACTCATTTTTTTTATAAGTGCAAAAACCTGATTTACTCGTATTTGTTAGATCTCGCACTATTGAAACAATCCATCATCCATTTTTCCCCATTTTATATATAACCATAACCTATAAAAATCCTTTGTACTTTTCCGGTACATAAAGCAAGAAATTGTTGTCTCGGTAAACAAATATCCAATTTTTTTTCCTCCTCTGCCTTGAGACAGTTGTGTAGGTGTTTTTCTAAGTAATATTTGTCTAGTCGTCAATAAAACATGCACCATTTTTGTACTTTTACGCCATCTGTTCAGGGTTAACAAAGTCAAAAAATTCAACACAGTAATCCTCTTATTTCTTGTCGTGATCGATTATGACTGGCTCGTGTGGGTACGCACTGAGTCTGATATTCGAATTATTCCGAGGTCTTCCGAGTGCAAGACCCGTATGTAATACGGAGGCGAATATCGGATCTTACCAAAAGGAACGCTCAAAATTCTAAATATCACGTCAACATAATCAGAAACAAGTTTAGCTTTTAAAAAAAGCTTTCCAGTGGATTTTTCTTCTCTGTGATAATGTTTTAAAGAATCATAGAGAAGAAAAAATGCTTTCAACAAATTTTTAATCAGTAGCAAAGTTGTATATATTAAAACATCGTCTTAATATTTTTTCTGCATAGGAACAGAAGCGTTTGTGCATGCAGATTCTTGCATTTTTTGTCTCAAAATCAAAAGAACGGAAAGTATGTATAAACATTTAAGTTCCAATTCACGTAACATTAATCAAAGAAGTTATAAACCTACAATCTCATTATCAGATCTATAAGATTTTAGGGGGAGGGGGATATATGGACATTATGCCATTTTTAACAAAACGCCATTAATTTTTAATCATCCTTGTTAGAGTTTATCATGCCGCCGGTTGAAGCACTCTTGGCTATGTGTTTAGAAAAGGGAAACACCCTTGTTCCTGCGATACTTAAACAGCCATACTGAACCTTCGTTTGAGAATACAAATAAAGGATTATTGAAATACCTAGTACATTTTCTTGTACATTTTAGACTAAAAAAATAAACATTTATTCTTCATTCAAACAGGTAACATGTAAGCTTTGACGGTATAGCCTAGAAGCTTTTTTTTTTTTAGTTTATTAACTATCGTCATTTGACTTACTAGTAACTAGCTGAATTTTGGCTTAGAATTGTTTCATAAAAAGTAGAATTGAAATAAAGCAAACATTACTAAGACCTACAAATTCATTTATCAGACCTCTTATAATATAATAAACCTATTACAATTCATAAATATGATTGCCACAACCTAGATTATCTTGAGATATTGACTGGAAATGACAGTTTTACACAGAGTCACACAGAAGTATGAATTTATGACATAGACGTTTGAGTCTCAACATACACAGTTCTGGGTGTTCCTTACGCCATATATATGGTCATAGGGAGTCGTGGTATAAAATTTCATTGCAAAAGTTTTACGGGAAGGTTTCGTCTTCTAGTACTGATTCTGGTTCAACCGTGAGCTTTCCTCTTATTGTTGAACCCAGATTCTTTTAAACCTCAAGACACAAACACGAGTTACAAATTTGTACTTTTATATAGAAACAGCAAGGAATATACTTTTACATGAGTTTGGGAACTATCAGCACCGAAGGTCTATATCAGCCTATCATTTTCAACAACAAATTACTGAACAAAGAGCGAGTAAAATAAAAGGATTAACAAAAGGTATATAGAAATCAAGTATCAAACAATTATTGAGCGAATGGTGACATTTTAGCAGTATGTATATAATATAAAGATGAAAGAATAAGTGTCAATGTCAATTTTTACTGTCCAATCTTTTTAAATTAAGGCTGTGCGGAATTTATATAATTTATCACATTTGCCGAAATATATGAAAATTTTGACAACAATTTATACAAGGTCCGAAAAGTTAATTTACACAGTAATTTAAAATAAGTTCAAAAAATGTTGTATTTTACATCGTAACACTTGTTTTCGCGTAAAACACGTCCTCGTGTTTTGATTTTTTTCTCTCTCAATAAAACCGGCCTCTTCTTGGTCTTCCGGATCCTTGACATCTCCGGGATTGACAACGGCTTTGATTTTCTAAAAGGACCGATTCTATGTGATCTCTGTCATCCTGCAATGTTTCGATGGTCTGCAGCAGGGCCTTGTTTTGTTCCTTAACTCTTTGCTCGTTTTCTCACCTTCAGTCAGAATTTTCATTACATACTGGTTATGTTCTTTTATATCGTTTAATTTCCTCTGCATTAAGTTCATAATCACTTTATCACCATGGGCGTCTTCTTTCAGTTTTCGAAATTTCTCACGAAGTATGTTATCATTAGAATTCCTTGATTGTTCTTGCATCTCCTTTTTCATAGCCATATTTTGATTTTCAAGTTTTTCGATTTCACATTGCGCTTTTGATAATTTGATCGCCATATTTTTCTTCTCTTTATTTGACATGCATAGTTGGATTTTAACATTTTTCAGCTCAGTTCGTAGAGTACACGATATATCACATATTGAACGAAAATGATTGTCTCGAAGAGAACTGAATGGTAATTCTCGCAGAATTCGTTTGTTTTCGAGATACTTGCTCAGTCGTTTCATGTCTCGCGCTTTCCCTTTGCGTGGAATTACTGGTTCTTTGTGTTATTTTGGCGCTGCTTTCTTCATCTGTGTAAAACACATATTCGAATAATGTCCAATTCTGTGACATTGGTAACACTTCTGGCTTAACGCAAAACATAAAACGTTAGGATGCACGTTTCCGCACCTTCCGCACACTGGATGCTGGCATGAAGGAAAGTTGAACTTTCTCTGTCTCCACTGCGGTCGGAAAGAATAATCCATTGCTGGTCCTAAAACGTCAGCTTCATCTGTCAAAATCTGGGGAAAACTAGCTGTGTAGCTCTTGTAGAGGTCCAGGATCTGACTACTACAAAGTATATGTAGCAGTCCCGGGTGTCGTTACCCGGATTCTCCACCAAGTTTTACGGGAAGGTTTCGTCTTCTAGTACTGATTCTGGTTCAACCGTGAGCTTTCCTCTTATTGTTGAACCCAGATTCTTTTAAACCTCAAGACACAAACACGAGTTACAAATTTGGTACTTTTATATAGAAACAGCAAGGAATATACTTTTACATGAGTTTGGGAACTATCAGCACCGAAGGTCTGATTCCAACTGCCTATCATTTTCAACAACAAATCAAACATACTGAACAAAGAGCGAGTAAAATAAAAGGATTAACAAAAGGTATATAGAAATCAAGTATCAAACAATTATTGAGCGAATGGTGACATTTTAGCAGTATGTATATATATAATTAAAGATGAAAGAATAAGTGTCAATGTCAATTTAAGGAATTAGCTGTCCAATCTCTGACTATGCCTCAGGTGTTAAGGCTGTGCGGAATTTATATAATTTATCACATTTGCCAAATATATGAAAAGTTTTGACAACAATTTATACAAGGTCCGAAAAGTTAATTTACACAGTAATTTAAAATAAGTTCAAAAAATGTTGTATTTTACATCGTAACAAAAGCTCAATGGCGTACAGAGATATCGCGCGAAAACGAGTGTTTAAACAGACAGAATTTCTAAATTTAATACCTTGACCTTTGACCTCAAAATCAAGGGGGTCTTCCAAAGGCCATATAAGGTGTATATATTGTGTAAAATTTCACCGCAATAGCTCAAAGACTCGCAATATTGCTGGGAAGTGAAAGTGTTACAGACAGACAGAACTATAGATGGACGGACAGACAGACTGAAATTGATATTCTCTCATTTCAGCGGGGGGCAACAAACGAGCAAGCTTAGCCAGTTGTGTTTTCTTTCCGAAGTATCTGTTGTATGACTTAACAAGTCTGTCCACTATTTAGCATCGGGATCGAAATGATTTGTAGTGAAAACGAAAGTAAAAGCAGTAAAAACTGAAAAGCTAAAAATATGTAATAAACCAATGTTTGTGCTGTAGATTTAAATACATAAGTAAAAATACTTTCAGTATATCTTATAAAAGAGCTTCAATTTACGCGTCAAACACTAAATTCATCCAACAGTCTAAGCAACTGTATGCTTCGCTGCGTAGAACACATGATCATCTGCGAACCAGTTAAATTACTGCGAACCAGTGAACTGTTTGAAACCTTCTTTACAAAAATAAGCATCGGGAAATTCCTTTTTGAGTTAAATTTACAGATTATTTTGGTGTTTAATAGGGATTTGTTGGTTTACAATCTATATTGATTTTACTGAAATAAAATTAGCAGCCGTGATTTACTGCAGGAACCACTCCCAAATTCCAGGTCACGCAAGCGCATTGGAAGTTCTTCGTCAACATAATCAGAAAATATCCCGTGTGGGCACAAACATCTGCAGGAGATGGATATCTTTTAAGCGTGTATTTTATTATATTTTTATTTATATATTTATTTGTCGCTATTTATCCAGCAAAAGATAGTTAGATCACCAGCAGAAACTTAATCGGCAAATTTTAATTAATAAAAAGCAACGAAATTTAACATCCATGAGTAAAAATAATTGAAAGGGGGTCTGGGTTGGCGGTGACCATAAGTGCATGTAATAAAAATCGACAAAAACTTTTATGTGATTTTAAAAGAAACAAGAATCCAGAATAAAGGGTATATGATTTTTTAAAAAAATCTTTTCTCCCCAATAACATGATGCAATGTGTACATTCGTCTACAAAAGTGAAGTTCATACAAAACTTTACCTCTTGAAATTTACTACGGTCTAATAAAAACGGGCACCTGCTCTTGATGACGTCACAACTATATCACAAAACGCTTTGGCGGTGGGGGATCTTAGCTCCCAGGAGTGTCCTGTCATAAAATTCCAGTCCTGACGTAAAATGTTCCTACTGATACATCAGAAAAGGTTTTGTTTTCCGTTTTTTTATGTTCAAAGATTTTGTGTTTTTAACAGCTGACGTGCATTGATTATAATTTGAATACCTGCATATGATACAAATATCACGTGATTTCTTTCTTTGTTGGATTGTTTTTGTTTTGTCTTTTTCTTTATGTGTTTTTTTTCAGAGCTTTTCACCTCTTTGCTGAAAAATTTGTGATTCTTTACGTTTCAACGATAATAAAATCACAGAAAAACATAGCTTTAAAAGAAAAGGTCTGAAGATTCGGATCTGTTTATAAATATAATAATACATGATATATTCAATCAAGCTTTATACTTGCGTACAAAGAAAGTTTTACGTAAGTTCATTTTCTTTGACGCCCATCCCATTTTAGAGTTTTATGAATGAGGCTTTACAAATGCGCAATGCTATCGGGTTTACATAATTTAATTCATAACAAAATCGATTTGCAGCAGTGTATATGAGATGTACTGTAACACATGGTGCATTCATTCACGTCCTACTGACGAAAAAAAAAACAAAACTTTCGTGCTTTGATAGCTCGACTTATGGCTGATTTAAAATGCTTTTGATCGTTTGTTTTCCTTCCAGTAAACTTTTTAACTGAAATTTTAAAATCAAGTGATAAAATTATGCAGAATCATTCTAACGTAATCAGGAGATTTATTCAATGGTAGCCATCCTAATAAACGGTTGGGAAAAATCAACCTCTAAAGGACATGACCATTTGTATGAAAAAAGAAAAAAATCAATTGGGTGATGTCTATCCTTGTTAGCTTTGAAGAATCTAGAATACTTTTTGCATTTCGTTCTTTAAAATTTTT
The DNA here is from genome assembly GCF_032062105.1 of Saccostrea cuccullata. Lineage (NCBI taxonomy): Eukaryota > Metazoa > Mollusca > Bivalvia > Ostreida > Ostreidae > Saccostrea > Saccostrea cuccullata. Next base: position 130,832 of record NW_026926534.1, on the reverse strand, counting down.
TTTTTAATTGTTTTTCAATTGTTTTTTCAAATTTTTTTTTTTAATTGTTTTTTTTTTTACAACAGCAGTATTTATCTGTTTTGTGGCCATATTACATATTAAGCAACATTTTTCAGTGCTTTCTTTTGTCCTATTGTACAAACTGTTTATGTTTTATTTCTGTTTTATAAAAATATCTCGTCTTAAAATTTTGCTTTATTTTATTATTTAACATAAAAACAAAAACATTTTATGTCAATTAAACCCAAGAGCATGTGTCTGCACATTGCGCATGCGATGTCTCTTACTACCACCATTGTATCAGCTGATTTTGACAATGCGTTAATATTTCATATTTTTGGCCTGATTTTAAATCCCCTCCGAGGGAACATATTGAAAATGAATGACGCCGGCTACAGCGGAGACGGAAAGAAAAATGATTGGCGGAAATCGTCACCAATTAATTTCAAAAGGCAGAATTTATTTATTTTAAAAATTCAGAATTCTTTTTCAAGTGCCAGCGCTTGGAGAGAATCTAGCGCCCTCATTCTTTGTTAGCTGACTATTGTACTTATGTCACGATCACTCAGTTGGTCGTGGTACCTTGTGTGTGTCTAGGTACCGGTATAAAAAAAATCTAGGTTTTAGTTTTGGTTAATGTATCGAAAAAGCACAAATGTCATGAAAATGTTAAACATAATCGCTCATGAATTTTTAAAATCACAACATGTTACAAATCGTGTTGAGTGCATGCAACAGAGGAAGAAAAACCTATTTTCTGACTCCAGAAGGCGCATTCCCGGAATGATTAATGTTTTTTTGCCGTCTCTTCGGAATATCAGAGGCTGTCGTCGCCATTATATCGCTGTAATCTTGAATGCTTGATATTTGCCGTAACTTTATGCTTGGAGGCGGTAATGACTTCTCCTACAAAAACGCTCTCAAATTCTTTATCATGATTGTCCCAAAATTGTGTCATTCTCTTCGGATCATTGCATTTGTGACGTCACCAGGCGGAATAAAATGCTTTGATGTTAATCGTTCTCTGTGCTGCATCACTGAGGCTGCCATTAGAAAATCTATTTTTCTGAATGCATGTCATTCTGCACGCAAGTGTTAGTTTTCACGAACAATTTCATGTCGTTGTGTTACATGGACAAAAAAGAAAATGATCTCGATTGAGAACGTAATGAGGTCCTCGTTTATCCACATGCACTTAATTCCTCCCAAACCAAAAAAGAGGGGTATAGAAAATATTCTGTCGGGTGTCTTTCCTTTTTTGCCTTTCTTCTTTGACATTCCCCGTTACCTTGGTTACTGCTATTGGGAAAAATCAGTGATATTCCTACGTTAGGATTAGACGCTGCTCTATATAAAGAACAAGTTGCTGTCCTCTGAAAAAAGACCGCAAAACATGGACCATATGCATGCGTTTCTAACCGAAATTCAATTAGAGAAATGTAGGTTCGTTCAAATTTCTACAATGATCTGCCTATGGGATATAGCATCCCTAGGGTGCGTTTGTTTGTGCATGCTTAGTTCATGTGTCTGTGTGTCACAGCCTGTCGGCAATTCTCCGTTTGTTAACTCTGTGACGATGTTCAGAGACGAGTGGTATTTCCTTTCTGACATTTGGATGTCTGATGACATTTTGTTAAAAACTTTGAAGCGCAATTATCAAATTTCTATTGATGCCGTATTGGTTATAACTTAGAAAGGATAAAAAAAATGAATAATTTAAAGAGTTGGTAACCCCCCCCCCCTCCCTTAGAAATGCTGTGAATCCAGCACAAATAATCGCATTACAACATCAATTACAGTCCAGGAGCCTGCTATTTATAATCTTGTCCGTCTATCCACAAAATAAAATATTTGTATTGAAATGGTAATACTTTTTTCCTAACATCTGAATTATTTCGTAGGTGTATATACTAAATAAATATTAATACAGTGATAACTGTCTAATCCGACACCTGAATAATCCGACACACTGTGAATTCCGACGTTAAAGAAGTCGGTTCACTTTATGCATAAAATGGCCCTGTAGATATACCAATTAACTGATTAACACTTGATTTTCTATTTGAAGCATAAAAATAAAGTAGAGACTCGGTGCTTTCATATCCTATTAAAAAAAATTTCCTAAATGTCCAGGTCTTGGAGAACTGGCTTTATGAAATTGCAATGTTCTTTAATTTTTAGGTAAACAGGTATAATTGAGTAATTTCAGTGAAGAAAAATAATATGAGCGCACTCTCTGATCTAAGAAATAAAACATCATGATGTCCATTAATCCTCAGAAAGAGTTCTATCATTTACTAGTTGCATATTCTAGATCAGAGGTTGCGATCTATATTAAATATCAAAAAATAGCTTTAAAAATTGGCCGTTTTTGTAGACTTTTTCAGAATATGAAGAAATTGACGCATTTCGTGACGTCATAATGCATTGACTAGCCAGAAAATGACGTCATTTTTTTTTCTAGATACGCAGTCACCGAAGATCTAAGTGATATTTAATGCATAACTAAAACTATGCAGTTTCAGTTTTTCAGAAATTCACAGGGCCAAATAAGGCAAAAGTGAACCTTGTTCTTTCTTTCCCATTTTACTATTTTCCTTGTTTTTAACACTGTGTAATCCTACACCCTGTCTATACCGATATAAAATTTGTCTCCCAGTGCATGACGGATTAGACAGGTTTCACTGTAATCATCTGTGCCACTGAGCAAACAAGAATAAAACAATACATTTTTCAGATTTCTTTCTGGTTGCTACCGCCATATTAATCTGTCGTCTGCTGTTTTGAAATGTAGGTCAAAGTATGATAGAGAGGCCGTCTCTTACGACCTTGACCTTGGTCGATGTGAACACTTCTAACAGTGCGCATCTCTCATCCTGGAGCTCGTCTATCGCCTTGTAAGTACCGCGTCTTTGAAATCTGATTATATCGGTAGAGTTCTCAGACGACCTTCAGACGCGGTCCACACTTCTCCAGTTAACGGGCACTGTTATGTGAGGTCACCGACGATAGTTTACTAGCACACAGACTTGTGTTCTTTATAAGAAACTATTTTTACCATAAACACTTCAATGTGACAGACGATTCCATCTTAAGAGTGCATTCGATTCTATGTGTTTCTCTTAGAATGGCAATGTCAATTATTAGCAAGAGTCCTTTTCAAATACAAACTAAAAGAAACGTATATAAGAGAACTCCTTTTCAATTGCCTCAGATTTAAGTTTAATGTTTTTGAGTGGTTGACAGATGATAGACGGACGGACAAACAGACCGACCGACCAATTAATACCCCCCTCCCCCCACTTTCAGCGAGGGACAAAATTACTACAGAGATTTAAAGGACTTGGACACAGGACGTGTCTTTGAAGTTAATATTTACTAAATTATTCAATACAATATCATCACAGATCTTGATTGACACATATCCTTGCACTTTCACATAATAAAGAAGAAGGTATGGTTTTAGCTTTATTGTGCCCTAAAAATGTAATGACATCAAAAAGTTTTGAAACTGGCTTAAATATTCGTTAAATAAATGACTCTGATAAATCAGGAAAGAATATGGCATGAAGGTTGACCATTCTGCAAATATGACATTATTGATGTGAAGCATTTCTCTATTTTCAACAGAAAAACCCTCAAAATGGCTCATTTCAAGGTTGATTTTCCTTTAGAAAACAGTGTCCACAGCTGTCGCCCACGTTAATTTTTTGATATTTTGTGCAAAATTCAATAACAAATCACATATCTCAACATCTTTGTGGGCGATGCCTGTGGACAATGTTATCTGAAAGAAAATTCCATTGAAAATTGGTGTCTTCTGCAACTTTTTAAGAAAATACGGGAAAATGCACATGTTTATGACATCATAATTAGCATTTAAAAACACATGTGAGAAAAACGACTTGTACGATTTTTCTGCATTGAATTTCAATTATTTAAAAAGCGTGAGTTTTCAACTTTTACACCAGTTTCATTTTTTAGAAAATCACAGGGCAAAATTTGTATGGAAACCATACCTTCTTCTTTTATTCTTAATACCTATGAAAAGTAAAAATTTTGTATTTATTAAAGATATTAACACTGTCACGTGAGGAAGCTAGTGTTGTCAGTTTGTGTTCAGTATTTAAAGCGTGCAGAGTAAATACACTAAACACACCCGATAGTCATGTTTACAGGTACTTAGTACTCTAGGATGTTTGATATGATGAAAAGAATGTCGCCATTGAATTCTAAGAATAGTTTAAATCATTAATTGAGGTAAATTAATAAACACCGAAACATAAAATGGTGACATATGTAACTTGTGTTCGGGCCCCTCTAAAACTTTCCTCACGTAAATTCTCACTCAAACTTCAATTAATTGTTTATTATTCATCAACATGGAAAAAATAAACATTTGCATATGCTATTTTTTTTTAAGGTTTGTAGTAAACAGTTCTTTTTTAAACACCATAGATTATTGGTTACTAATATACAGCAGAGGTGTCTTGGGTGCTCAGAATATGTGGGGATTTGGAGTCGGATCTTTCGGTACAGGTTTAGCAACTAGCTGGAACCGGTATCCAAAGAATGTCAACTTTCGTGCACTAACAAGCCATGACCTAGATAAGGGTCAAAGTGGCTTCCTGTCACTTGATATTAAATTGAATTGTTCAATTGAAAAAAAAATACAATTATAAGTCGTCAAGGTCAAGTGGTGGGTGCATAACGCAGCCTTCAAGGTCAAGTTATTGCTTCTGTAGCAGACAAGATTGTGAAGTAAAAACAGAAAACACTTTAAAGATAAAATCATAACTCTTGTATAGTTTACGTAACATGTACTCGATATATGTCACAATATGTTGTAAATTTTTTTTCATATTCCAGGTATACCTTTGACAACCGATTTTATTTTACAATCTTGTTTCGTGAGTTTATTTTTAAATTACCTTCAGAGGGAAACTTTTCTCTAAATCCGCCTTTCGGAATGTAACTCAGAGTGATCTGTCATGTCGTATTTTTTTAATTTACCGGATAGAAGAAAATATAAAATTTACATGACAACTTGTAAATTTTGTAACTTGTAAATTTTTGTATTCACTGGGTGACAGTTAATATAAAATTTACAACATGACAACTTGTAAATTTTGTGTTTACTGCCACCCAGTAAAATGACAGATCCCTCCCAGTCTGCGTTAACTAGTGAGTACCAGAAGCAGTAACGCGCATGTTTCCTTCTTCCCAGGACACAGGCACTTGGGGTATGGACACCCCCCTTTTCCATTTTTTTTCTTTTAAAATCTGGGGTCGAGTCACCTTTTTATGTATCAGTCGAAAACGATATTTTTAAAAACAGCTTATAGAGACAAAAGAGTTACATTATTGATAATATATAGTGCATATTAGAATACAAAAATAGGAAAAGGGTAACTCGACCCCAGATATTAAAAGGAAGAAAAATGAAAAATGGGGGGGGGGGGGTCCAAAAGTGTCTGTGTCCCAGGTTAGAGTGTTGCGATAATACTATATACAGAGACCCCCCCCCCGGTTTTATTTTCGCCCCAATCACAAGTTGGCGAATTTAAAACGGGGCGAATTCAAAGAATACAGTATAATTTCCTCGGCATATAAGCGTAATTGGGCTATTTTAAAAGATGCAAAATTATTCGCAAGTGCAAAATATATTATAATAACTCTGCTAAAATCGTCAGATATAAGATTTGAAGTAAAGAGCTTTAGAGAAAGAACGTTGAACTGCATCAAATTCTCAGGAATTCATTCGGAAAAGAGAGACTGCTGTTACATGTAATGCATGCAGCTTAGTTAGCGTAAGTAACTCACGTACACGATCGATCTTAAGGACAAAGAACCCAACGTGGAATGACCGGGCAAATATTTTTATCCACTTAGGGCCGCGACGAGGCGGAAATCGTGACACGCCCACACGTCCAAAATTAGGATTCAAGGGAAAATATTTACGGCATTATATATTATTAAAAGGAAAACTCCCCGGTAAAGAAATACACACGCCCTTATACAATATTGTCTTGACTTTCCCTGCGAAATATTCTACTGTATGATGTTCACACAGGGCCAAAATGATTTTTGACCTTGAATGTGTTCTTGACATGGGATGAAAATTGACTTTGACCTTAACCTTCGACAAAATAGAGAAAGAGTCAGGTCGATTCTTTAATAAGATATAAAATTACAAGCATTCTGAGGGTATTATCTTAGCAATACTTTTCTCCTATCGGCAAGTGCTATCTGGTTACGGTTAAAATTTGAAAATGCCATAATTCATCCAAAAATCAATGAAGCGGAACTAAATGCGAATTTGATCAATACCTTAAAGTCAAAAATCAGTTCAGAAAAAATGCAGAAAACCAAGTGGGACAAACTGACAACCTGACTAACAGACAGCTAGACGGACGGATAGACCCAAAGGAAACCTATAGTCCCCTCCACTTTTACCGGTAGGGGACTAATAACAAAACGACTCATCACACCCATTATTTTGCGCATCATAGACAAGCAAGTAATCTATAACCAACCTCAGTGACTTAATTATTATATGGTGTTTACTTATATATAGTTTCCAATCACGCAGATCAAACAATCGGCTTTGGGTGGGTCTTATGCATGTTATGCCTCTATTGGCGTCACAATATATAGACCACGTGACGAAAGTCTTAATCATTGGCCCCCTAATAATCCCTGTAATAAACAGCAGACTTACCACATAACGTCAGTCCTCCCTTGTCTCAGACGGGGAAATGTTAGAATTAATGTGTCTGGACGCTGACCCGGTAATTAGTATTCCACAAATACCTCGTAATTAATTAATAAAGTAGCTTAACATTCCTTGAGTCGAAATCCGGGTATCCTGTATAAAACTTGCACGTAATGAAGATTTGCCGCACGTGTAATGCAACCTTTGACCCTCTCTGTATTTCCCTGGTGCCTTTACCCTTCTTAAACTGCTAGTGCCCCTTCTCTCGCTCTCCCGCATGTATTGCACGCTTTCCCCGACCCCTGACCTCTCATACATTGTACGTTTTCTCTTATCCCCGAACCTTCCTGTACATTGCACGCTTTCATCGACCCTACTCTTATGTATATTGCGGCGTTCATGGTAGCAAACCTTAGCTCAGTCGGTAGATCGCTCGCTCCGTGATCGGGGGGGGGGGGGATTCGAATCTCGGCCGCGACTATTCCCCCGCCATGCGGTCGGCACTTGAAGTGAAAGGTGGGGTCTTTCGGATGAGACATAAAAAATGTCCCGTGTCAAGGCAAGCGTAGGCACGATAAAGATTCCTCACTGCTTAATGGCCATTAGAGCCGAGTAAAGATCAAAAACAACGTACAATCCTGTACATTGCACAGTCATACATTTCCCCTACACTTCATCTGTATAATCCTATACTTCTTCATCTTAATTGTCCTTCCGATCATTTCTTTCCCCGAACCTTGCCCTTTCTTTGCATGACCTCCGACTCTTTCTTTTCCTGACCTCTGACCCTTTCTGCATTTGCTCAGCTTGAATGTACCCTTCCGGACTCTGTCCCCATACTCACTATTTCTTACTTAAAATTGATTTGCCGATCGGGACATAAATCTGTTGTTGAGGGCTGATGTATCGTAAGATTTCCGACTGACCAGGGAGGAAATGTCGCCTGTTTAGAGAGATTTACAACGGGATTACTGCCGATACTTCAACAGGTAACGAGATAAACCTGGCGGGAAATTGACAACAGGCACGTGACTTTTTATACTGTTAACCATTATTGGCCAAGCGGGATCTCGTTAATCAACTTAATTTCAACATTTGTCAATAATTGAAAACATCTGATTTAAAAAAGGGCCTCATTAAATGGCAGATTGGGTCAGTTTTATCTCGGACAAGCAAAGGTCACACAGAAGGACGCTAATCATCCGCAATGTCGTAAAATTCCTGACGGCCGTCATATTTCCGGCACTCCCCGCACGCTCTATTTAGTAGGGCTGCTATGAGAAATGGTGAACAGAGAGCACGTTTCTGTTTGTCCTGCCTTTGTGTGGGGGATCCTGTCGGTGGTCGATGTTTTGTATTTTTGAGGTTTTGTCGCCCAGGTAGTACTCTCTTTGTACGTTCGGCTTTCTAGATTCTAGACAGACAGATGGCGAGGTGTGACCCACAGAAATTGTCTGTTTAACGTGACTGTGTCAAGAGATGACCATTTCACGGGAATTTAGGGGGGGGATCATTACATCCTGCTTAATGTCAGGTTCTCAAATAAGACTTGTAATCTAAAATAGCAATCAAGACATTGACATTCAACTTAGTATCAGTGCAGAAAGTTCAACAGATAAGAGGTTTTTCTTTTATAAATTATTTATCATAAAGTTGCTGTTTAATAGAAGGTGGAATTTCCCTTTTCTTGATCGCATTTGCGTTTGGTAGCGGTGTAAATTGACGTGTTTATAGCTTACATCCGGGAGAACTGACCACTTAATTATAACTAATGTCCGCCGTCCTTACTAGGTTCATAAGGTGATAATGAAAACTGCGGCCATTGCTTACGTCCGGAATATCTGAGGGACCCGGACCGGATGTAGTCCCCCGTGGACAGGTGTCGCTGCTGAGCGCTCTGTGAATGACGAGGAATGTGTACACATTCTGCTTTTACGGCTAGCAGTTGATTTTATTTGTGTAATTTACATAAAACAAACAGATCTTTTTTTTTTATTTCAGTTAGTCTGAACGTATAAGAAATGTTATTTTAAAGTTTGAAAGGGAAACAGTGAGAATATGATACCAGTATTTTACCGTGCTTTTGTGTTGAGAGATTTGTGTAACAATTTTGTTAAAGGTTTTTATCTGAGACCAGATGGTAACTGAAATTCCTGGAAGAAATAATTTACAGGGAAAGTAAACAAAGTCTGGAAATTGGTAATAAATTACTTTAGAATATCGACAAGGTACTATTAATAAATTGATGATCGGTCGCTTACTACGAAAAATGGACGCTTCCAGGAAAATTGTATAAATAGTTTACCATATCGAGCAGATCTGAATGTTTTAAGTACATACAGGTTCATCGACAGAGCATCGCCTAGGCCAGATCAAACGAAAATTAAAAAAAAGTTTTTCTTAAAACTATGAAAGGCCGAAGGATAACACTATAAATACTCAAACATTGTTCACTTCATAGAAAAATCGTGTACTCTAATACATATGCTAGAAAAGCATGTATACTAACAGTCTAACACCTTTAAATACTAACACCAGACAAACATTTAACAGTAACATCAAACAGAAAGAAGCAAGTGCGTGTTACACACGACATCTGTGTACATTAACACTAGATACAATCCACAGCGACACCAGAAAAAAAGCTGCTACAATATTGTTTAATGCTCTTTAGAGAATTTTTAGCTCAACACCAAAACTTTCCGGGAAAGGATTGCAAAATTTGACCGTTACTCGCCATAGGGCCATTTAGCAGTGAGGGATCGTTTTCGAGTACCAGCATCTACAGCGAAACGGGAACTCGGTTTATACGGTCTCTTCGTCCCCCAGCGGGATTCGATTTCACTTACTTCGCAACTCTAGAAATTCTTTAATATTTGGGTCACGCGGGCAACTGTCTAAGAAATATCTATTTGCTATATTCACAATCGTGGTACCAAAAAATCGTTGAAAGATCAGACGCATTTAGCTGCTTTAAAATATGTTTAACAAGCATTCATCTTTTTATCGTCCAACAAAATATCAACAATCTACACGATAAAGGGTCAAGATCAGTCAGCAGCAGTCGAAGCCCTGAGATCTCGGACTTTCCCGTCTGTGTGGAGATTCTCCGTGACCTGTCCAGATGTTCCTGTCTTAGGTCAGATTTTCTCCGTACATTCCTCTCAATGTGTCAAGAGCAGAACTAGAGGACGAATCAGCTGATAATGCTGAGGGTAATTAAATACAGAGAGACAATCTCTCTCTCTATTGTTGGCGTTTGATTCGGAAATGCTGTGTCCGTTATCTTACGATTGACATTTATTCCCCCGTGTCTTTAACTCGGACGGAACATGTACTTAACAAATGCAGGAACATATTGTTCCGCGTATTCTAACCAATTACTCTGGACATTGATTAATACGGGTCCCCGCTCGTGTTGGAGTCGGTCTTCTATTGGGGGATTTAATTTTCGTACCTGTAATTCAAGAGAAAGATGAGTATCGTGCACGTGGAGATTTTTTAAAAGAAATGATAAAACAATATTTTTATAATAGAAATTTAATTACACAGTTTATTTGAATATTATAGTGCATCAACAGTCGTTTAGAATGATTAGTACGTTAACAGATCTAGATTGAGCGAGAGTCCTAATTATTTAGAGCAGACACTAAGTCGATTTAAAAGGAAACAATAATCTCTTAGCAACTTCATTTTTCTATTTCTTCTAAAGAATTAAAAGCAGGCTTTTGTATTGTAAAAAAAAATACAACACATCAGCTCATATGTTGCATATACTGACATAGAGATGGATTGGAGATGCGGGGGAAAAGCGGATGATTCCAAGAATGTCAGGCGTCAAGATAAAGACACAGAGTAACAGATCACGTAATTAGAGAATTTCGGTAAACCTTGGTAGTCTAGGGTTAAATTTATGACAGACATTGAAAACAAACCCAGACGTGATAATTTTGACATGTAAACACACACACAAATGATAACATGTGTTGCGCTTCCAGAAATGATAAGATGTCAAAAATGATTGTTATGTATAGTTTGAAGTAATGCATTGAATTAAAATCGGATTATAGTACGGTAGCAAACATAGATCATTCTGGCCGCTGCTTGACCAAGGGAACTTAATCGTTTTACTATATTTATATCCATTAATATTATGGGATTTAATGTCTACATGTGTGATTCTGTCGCCTGATATTTGACCTTGAGCGATGTGATTTATTTTTGACCTAACACAAAATTGGGATGGACAGTACATGCGTCCTTGGAGAATGTACCCTATATAAATCTGACATCCAACAGGAAATTTATTGATTATTTTTACATTAAGAAACTTAAAATTAGAAAACTGCGAAGACCGTGCACTGTCAGTTGCTTTTATCTTCAGTTATTATTTAATGACATAACGTGATTTATTTCCCATTTCCTCTCTGTTAAAAAAAAGATCATTTTTCTAGATTCAAAGGCAATTGATTCTAGAATTTTGATCGAGGACAGCAATATAAATATTTTCAAAATGTTAAGTATTTTTACAGGTATTTAATTTTAATAATACTTGTAGAAGAAATAAAATACACCTTAACTGGCCTTTGAACCTAACTTTTTTATTTATGTATTTATCTGCATCCAGTTTAATATTGAAAATTTAACGCTGTATACTTTTCCTCTTGATCGATAAGCCTACGGGAACCTTTCTAAATCAGCTCGATTCCACTGGCATGTTTTTAATCTTCAATGACTAAGCACCTGACATTAGAAAAAATAAACACGTCTCGATTTATCTGTATCTAAATCGGGAAACTGGTCTAGAAAAAATACGATCGAACTTCGAATTCGGTTCATTTATGTTGACGGAGCTATTGTTACAAGAGAATGCACATCAAACAGATCTCCGCCTCTGTACAGTCTCCGTCCCTGGACTTATACGGTACAATACTTCCGTCGATTACTCCCGAGTGAACCGATTCTAAGTGGCCTAATTTGATATCGAGGCCAGTGAGCTCGCAGATTGGAATGCCAGCCGTAATCGTAGCGTCTGGCTGGAAATGGGGCGGAAAGAGCTACTAAATACCTGCAGATGTTTGCCACTCCCGCCCGCTTCGTTTAATCCGTTGATCGGGCTGACCTGATTAGGAGATGGGGCGCAGGTGACCTAGTTTTTGGCTTTGTCTAGTTCCCGTCCCTCGCAGCGATTGTTATCGCTTTTAACACATACAATGTAGGGTAAGGATAATAGATCGTCAGCTTAATCGCTGGTTCGAAACTAATAAATGATCTTTATGTTGCACAATTATATCTACTTCTCGGATCAAAATCCCCCTAACTGCGCATACAAGTCATTCATAGAGAACATGATTTAGGTCGAGCTTCCTTTAGATTCTGTTGACTGTGCATCGATCATGTGGATACAGTTAATTTTTAATTCGAAAAATTAAAATTCTGTACAAAAATTATTGATATAAAAACACGTATTTGTCAACACTTAGTTCGAAGAGGCTGAATTAAACCATTGGTAATCACTCTCAACCAGTTATATTTGGCAAATCCTAGATAAACGTCTGGTCTACTTTCTGCGATTGCTCCTTAGAAATGTGACCTGGGCACGGATGAAAATTGTTCAACAATTTACACTGCACGTGTACTTAACGCGGGAATAAAGGATGAAAATTCCGGACCGTGTGAATTTTTTTCGCTTTCCCAGACAACCATTTAATACATGTCTACGTTTTATTGTTTCCTTTTTTTCTCAGGATCTAAAGACATTCAATCATGAAAGAACAACTATAGAGTTGATTTCAAACAAAGATGGAACACATTATAACACATAGTTTACGTTTTGTTTGTGTTCAATGAAGCGTGAAATAAAAGAGGAAGTGCGGGTAAATAAATAAAAATCAAGTTGAAACGGTGGAGTACAAAAACCCGCAAATTACCGTTACACATGCAATCAATGGGGGTAGCTTTTGTATCACGCACATGAAGTCTTTGATGTAAGTACACACAAATGTGTCTCTTGCTGCGAGGTGTGATTCAACTTTACTTTTCGAATTTAAAACAAATGTGTTATGTGAACATCAAATCTGAGAAAATCATTATACGCCTATATAGACTTGTATACCCAAGTTAGCACATGCCTCAAAAGAATAAGAAATGTGAATTAATTTACTGATTGGCAAATATTTAATGACATGTAGTACTGACGTCTTCAACACTTCATTGACCTATATAACGAGAAAACGACATACTAGTACCCCGGAGTCGTGTGTCCTTATTTTAATTTCATTTGCACCATATCACATACAGACTAGTATTTTATGGTGAACTGTTTTCTGGTAAATTCTGGTGTCAGTAACTGACAAGTCAATCAAGTTTACACCAGGCAGTGATTCATTGAGAGTACTAAATACACCGTTTTTTAATTTGAATGGAATTCCAACGTATTTAAAGTTTAAACTAAAATGCCACGTAAACTACTGAAAGTATAGATTTACAGTATGTAGTTCATATTTAAGGTTATGAATATGTAGAAAATATTTATATGTCAAATTCATTTATAACCGAGATTAGAATTAAGCTTAATCATGACAAGGGGCAAAGGACGGGTATGACCGATCAACAAGGGACGCTACTCCTCCCGGCCACCTGATCCCACCTACTTTAGAGTTCTGTGTCTTCTCTGCCCCCCCCCCTCTGCATTGTTTGAATGATATTTTGATCTTGCAAGAAAATACCATGTACAAAATTATAAAACTACCATATTTTCAAAGCCTTTACTCTGTTTACTCTGGTGAATACTTTGAAACTCTGATTCCACGAGCTAGGATGAAAATGTTGACAATTTCATTTTCCATTACAAAATTTTTCTCTTTTGTGCCACAGTGGAATTTAAATTTACTAATGAAAATGCATGTATACTTTTTAAAAATAATTTGTTTATCCTGAGTTGTTTAACCCTTTCTATAATAAACAATTGTTTTGTATGACTTTAAAGTACTTGAAAATGAATATTGATAATCTTTTCTGGTGTTGATAGTAAAAACTGGGATACTTGATATTAAGAGAAAGAGAGAGAGAGCGAGAGAGAGAGAGAGAACACGTAATTTTTGATTCCAGTCTCAGTTTTTTAAAAAAAAGAAAGTTTAAAGAACAAGTTTGATACTTAGAAGTAAATTTTATCGCCCGGACTTTGACATTCCCTACTGATCGGTTCCGTATTTTAGAATCTGGTCAGTGGCCAAACTCCATACCTAGTTGTAGCGTTAAACGTAATTATACTGAGCTGTCTGGAGCTCGGTCAGTAGCAATGTACCTATTATTACTGTTTACATGTAAACTAGAATTTCTTAACAAGGCAATTTGACGCCCACGTCTGAAAAAGGCGCTTCGTTTATGTTTTTCTTTTGTCAATATTTGGTTTTATTGGTGATGTTTTGTACTGTTGTGTAATACACCTTGTATAGAAACGTGTGATAATCGAGTGCTATACAGCTACACGAAGAAGACTATGTTACGCGAGCTTCACATGACGGCGAGCACATTTGTAGATGTTCAGCCATTACTCTGTCTATAGAGATATCAAATAAAGAGAATTTGAAAAATTACAGGAATTAAAAAAATGAAAATAAACAAATCTTATATTTTTTAATCCTATTTTATCTCGCTGACTGAACAATGGAAGAAGGCGGCATTTTGTGAGTGACATCTGATGCTTTATGACGTACAACGAGGATTCATTTTTTTACAGTCTTGACGTCATAAAGGAAACACACAAAGATAATCTCGTTTGTTGCTTTTTATTTCCTTATCAGATGTAAGGCCAATTATTTGGTTGCAACCTGTACTAAACTTTATCATTAAGTTTAATTACCTTCTGTTTTATTGCGGTTTGTGTGAAACCCATCAGCAACTCTTTTGATTCTGGGAATAAAGAAGAAAAAAAAAACGTTCAGCGTGACCTACTAACATATATAAGATACGCCACCTGGTAATTTACCATGAATCGTGTATACAAATTGCTTGTTTCACGTACAAGACAAATTTGTCGAAATTTGAGTCCGACTCGTATCAGAAATTACATGCAACAGCTTGCTTCCGGATATCGAAAAGACACAATGCACCCCATGTCCCTTTGATTGGCCGAACAACGTCCAATCAGAGCTGGAGTTTGGTAAAACTCGTCTACAAACAGACAAATTTATTAAATCTTGAATGCATGGTTATCAATAAATGAACTACAAACAGACAAATTTATTAAATCTTGAATGCATGTTTATCAATAAATGAACAGACTGAGTTATAATTTCCTCCTTATTTGTATGCATATTCCGCGCCTACCAATATCAAAGATTTACGATAGATCATAAAAAAAGTAGTAGAAACATTGTCTAAAAATCCATTGTTTGCTCTGTTTCAATATGTGTATCGTTTAATGTGACCTTTGAGCTTGAATACTGTATGTTATCTCCAAATATTTCATTTACTTTGATAGCTGTACATTTTGAGCAGGCTTTCAACAAAACACATTGTTTTTGTTAGGAGTCTGAAGAAAAAAAAATCTAAAAATGGTATCTGCACTGTTTGTTATAATTCCCGCTGAATATTCTTAACATTATTGCTATCTTTTTCTTCGAATGCCCTCGACACACATTTGTTGGGGGGGGGGGAGGAATTTAGTATGTGCTTTAGTTTTTAAAATGTCTCGGATAATGCTAACCTTTAAAACTTATTTTAAAAAATTAATAAAATTTGAGAAAATCTCTTCCAAAATGCATCAGAGTTCATTCCTTAAAAAGACTCGGTTATACATTCCGTAAAACAAAAGAGGTTGAGAAAGATTTGGAGAGACAGAGAGAGAAAAGAACGGCCTGCCATTAGAGAAGCTGTAGTATTGATTTTTTGTTTCACTTGACTCCGTGTTGACAATTTATTTTTTATAGAGCCCAGTGACCCGATTCTAAAAATCGATTTGTCACAGGGACCCGAATTGTTCGAAATACGGCGTCAAACCAGGTCAAACCAATATCTTAGAAAGTATGTGAGTGATGTGCGCCTTGGAGAAACAAATCGCTTTCTGCTGAGTGCTATTTATAATTTCTTTTGTATACTGGACTCTCAGGGAGGGGAGTATGAAGAGGGCCTGTGAGCGTGCAACATGAAATACGACGGTTGTTTTAGTTGAAAAGAGAGAGAGAAGAATGCGGTCAAATCGGATCGAAATTAAGTCTTTGTCTCTATCCATTCATGTATATCAATCAAATTAAAAAAAAAAGATTTATCTGTCAAAAAAAATATACCCACATACGGTCCTCACAAAACACATATTGATTTTACAAACTATCAGCTACAGCTGCAAAGTAAGGAGTCGACCCTTACGTCAAAGGTTCCCTGTCCTTCGGATGAGACCGTATAAACCGAGGTCTAGTGTCGCAGTTGGTGCTGGCACGAAAAAGATCACTCCCTACTCACACTGTCAACGGCCCTGAGTGCCGAGTATAGGGAAAAAAAATGAAGCTCTCCACCAGCAAATAGTGGCGTCATTACATGAGTGAAAAATTTTCGAGAGGGACAACAAACAACAAACAAACAAACAAACAAAAACGAATCATCAGGAAGGTGTGTTTAATATGAATTGCTGCCCTCCACCCGCTCAAAGTGCGTCTCTTTGTACTGTAGTAATTTTACTGCAAGTTAATACGTCAGTTATACTCATTTATAGAAACTGGCTGAGTTTCTAGAGACTGGACAGTATTAATCTTTGGATTGGCCAATTTTGAGTGATATGTGTTTTTCTGATTGGCTAACTTTATATCACCGTCCTCTGATTGGCTGACTTTAGATCACCGTCCTCTGATTGGTTACTTTAGATCACCGTCCTCTGATTGGCTAACTTTAGATCACCGTCCTTTGATTGGCTAACTTTAGAGCACCGTCTTCTGATTGGCTAACTTTAGATTACAGTCCTCTGATTGGCTAACTTTAGATTACAGTCCTCTGATTGGCTAACTTTAGATCACCGTCCTTTGATTGGCTAACTTTAGATCACCGTCTTCTGATTGGCTAACTTTAGATTACAGTCCTCTGATTGGCTAACTTTAGATTACAGTCCCCTGATTGGCTAACTTTAGATCACCGTCCTCTGATTGGCTGACTTTAGATCACCGTCTTCTAATTGGCTAACTTTAGATCAAAGTCCTCTGATTGGATAACTTTAAAGCAACGTCTTTTGATTGGCTTTTTGAGACATTTATCATGTTATAACGGGCTGACTCTCATTTACAGTGATTCGTAACCTAATTCATTTGTCTCCACGTGTAAAAGATATCAGTAAGACAAGCTATATAAGGAACCTTAATTCTGTAACGGAATGCTGTGTATCGGTTTAATTTGAAATTAGATGAACAATGTTACTTACTATGGTTTACTTTAAAAATTTTTTTGGGAGAAATTTATCTAATCTTAGAACTTTGCACTGATTTATATGGGGTATGGAACAAAAATAGATTACATTAATATATATACTAGTACCTGATGCTACCTGTGGAGAATTTCTTCGAAATTCTATCAATTTACCCCTTCACCTATGTTCAGTGCGAAGACGTCACTAAAAAATGAACGAGATCCTCAGTAATGGTTTATAGTCATTCACTGCAACAGCCAATAAGGTGACGTTTTTTTTTTTTTGTATGAGGGAAAAATTCTCAAATAAGACGTTAAAGAACATACACTTGAGTTCAATCAATCAAGAAAGTTTTAATTTTTTGTTTAAATTTACTTTTTTTGTCTACTGAGTTATTAACTAATAGTTTGTTAATTAGCTATATCACTAATTTAAATTAACTGAGCCCTGAAGGGGAAGAGAAATGTATGTAATTTTAGCATTATTTTACCAATATATGTATGTATATGTATAAATATATATAGTATAGAGATATACAGCAGTTGTGCGGTGGAAGACTCAAGACTGCCCACCTTGCTCGTGTCGCCATTGGTCAGTATATCATAACAGTACAAAGTAATCATACGGCCGTCATAAAGGGGTCAGTCTCTGTTGTTATGACGCGGATAAAACGGACAGAATCGATCCACTGACCTTATAACAGCTTCAAGCTAATGTGAGGGTAAATAAAACGAAAGATTGAGTTATTACGTAATTTAGACAGGTGCCCGGATGTGAACAATACATGACGCTGACAGGATATTTAAAAAAAGATCATGGATTTATTGGAGGGTATCTTTAATGATCGTTTTGATTTGTTTACTCGGTAAAAAGTCCCATAGACATAACATACAGTAAATTCATTTCATTGTCCAAAAAGCGTGTTTGATTTACTCTATATACACACTGACAGAAGAGCATTTCAGAGATGTCTAAAAATATTCCAAAGGAAACAAAAAAAGGTTGCATAAACGTGTTAACAGTGAATCTACACGCAAATCAATTAAATGATTTTGCATTACTCAGTAGTGTGAGAACCGTATCTTTGGTGTCGTATTCTACAGACGCGCGCTTTCCGACATTGTAGAGGGATCCTCGCTCTGGATCTAAAAGAATAAAGTTAGGGAAATGTCGTCAGGATCTTTATTATGGGAGGTAAAGGGCAACAGTACAAAAAGTAGCTAAACGTGGACTTATTTCTAAAGATAACGAATATAATACTCAGATTCGTACACATCATGTTATAATCCTGTAGGAGCGATCCAGGCCTTATTTTACATAGTGAATACGTTTCTCTTCAAGAGGCGAAAGAATGGTGTTCTCTCTCTCTATCTCTCTCTCTCAACTCACCGGCCGTGGTATTTATATACATATGTGAACGAAAGTGACTATTTAAAGGGACATGGACACAGTTTCAACCGATTTCCTTAAAACCAATTTTAATGTTTACAGTTCCTAAATATGCTTATTAAATAACCAGCAAAAATTTTAATTCATCATTTGTTGATTTACAAAGGAGATACAGAACTTGAAAGTCTTCATAATGTCAGCAAGACTTGTGCTTTGTTTTTGTTTACATAGAGAAAATATCAAATTTATAACAAAACGAGATTCAGTAAATCATTAGTAACTGTCTAATGGTACATCTATTTATAATTAACTTCTTTATTGAAAAAAAATCTGTATATTAGTATATTTAACCTACGTAAACAAAAACAAGGCACGGGTCTTGTTTACATAATAAAGGTTTAGATCTCTAAATCTTTATTGTGTCTAGACAACTGAGATTCAATCTTTTGATAATCATTAAAAATACCTTACACAGTAGTTTAGTATTTGTATGAGCACAAAAAATGGAGAAAAAAAAATATATTTGAACATTTTCAGCTTAAACTGTGTCCATGCCCCTTTAAATTGATAAAACGTCCTCAACACATACTGTATGAGTGTAGAAGGCCACAACAACTGTTTTCCTCTTCTCGTGTTTAAGGTTATTTTTGGACAGTCGCGAGACTCGGATATACTATGTCCCCGCATCTCGTAATTCAATTACAAAATATTAGATGTTTATCATTTAAAAAAACAAATTATCGAGAAATGGAGTATTTTAAAAAGGAAGAATTGCACACCATTTAAGTATTGTGAATAATATTATTCAGTATTATTATAATCATAATCAAGCTTGCACGAAACATTTATTTGTAAATTATTCAAATTTGTTTGAAGAATATTGATATAGGATTCAGAATTATTATAAGAGTTTGGCCTCTTTTGTTCTCTTTTATTTCGGGGCCGTGGGAATTATATTCTGATAACCCCTTCCTCGTGACATGGTTCCCAAGTCTTCAGAATATCGATTAAAAATAAACAGTATTCAGTAACCATGGAAACGATCAGGGTCGATAACCAAACGGACGATGCCCTAAATTATTGCGACTCTGAGAGAGGCACCTTTTTTTCCCATTTTTTCCACCGATTCTTTAGTTTTCTGTCTGAATATTTTGTCATTCTGTGAAATATTCCAGACTAATTGATCATAACGGAAGATTAAACCCATGCACCATCAAATGTATAAAACAAATTAATTTTGAAAAAAAAAAATCTTGAAATCAAAATAGTGTTTAAAAATAAGCTTAGGACATAACAATATAGCACACAGTTCTTTCAAGAATTAGAACTCTTCAACTCCGTGGAAAAAGACAAAAAAGTTCAAACTTTGCATATGTCCTTAAGTCGGAGAGCTTTCAATAATGTGAAAATATATGTCTAAAAGAAGAAATCCACGTCCTTATTTAGCCAGAGTTCGTGGTACTTAATTATTTGATACCCTTATTCTTGCCAGAATTCGCTGTGTGGAATTATGAGGTCTTAAATTAAATAGTCCTCATTTTTTGCCGTTCATTGGCCCGAGTTGCAGATTGGAAACCAGGGAATTAATTACAAGGTCAGGGGTCAGACGGATTATAGTCCCGTAGCGCAGGTGTTCATTGACTGGTTTTATGGACGCTAGTATATATTTGTAAGTAACATCCCGGGGGTACAGGCGGGCCAGGACCAGAATTTCTATAATTATGTTATGTTACCGAGTACGAGCTGCACCTGTATAAAAACTAATCCTAATGAGAAAATATTCTACATATTTCTTGTAGTCGGTTTCTATCTCCTTTTCATTTCGCTTATTTTTTCCCCCTCTCGCGAACCGTTATCAATATTGCAATGTGCACTTGCTAATATATTCCATTTGAACGTAAAGAAAAAAGTGACAGGGTGAACTCGGAGATAAAATCGCTCGTCTTCAGCTCGGGAATTCATAGTTCACTCCGATCGTTCAACAGTAAGATGCATTGCACTACAGAAAGAATGTACGAAGTGCACGCTGCATCGCACTAGAAAGAATGTACGAAGTGCACGCTGCATTGTCACCTTGGGTCGAGGAATCTGACGCGTGTAACAGATTCTATTTCACGATACTCACAAATAAAACCTGCCGTCCTTGGTTCGTATCAATATTGGACGGTAAACAGACTTGATCTTGGATCAAGAGACTGCAGAAAATCTAGGTGCGGGGCATTCTTCGTACGCCAAATCGATCCCAAAGCACAGAGCACTTGATGCAAGAGTCAGGGGTAAAGAATTGCAGACTCCGATTCTAACCTTTCCCTACTTGGAGATATTTAAGGATGTATGTGACTTTCTCAGCGATCGGACAAGAGTTTCCCCCTCAGACAGAACTCCTCGATCTGTCTCTCATCTCTCATTCAGAGGACGACCCTTGGTGAATACACATTTGTAAACTCAGCGCAGCTGGAATATTTCTTAAGTTCCGAGAATACGTGAAATATTGGTACAGGAGAATATTGGAAGGGCCCTGGGGTGCATAAGGTGCAGCAGCACCTCCTCCGGGGAAAAAAATTAAAAATACATGTATGTTTGAAAAGTATGATTTAATCGATTAGCTATTTGACATGCTTAATGTTTTGTTTATTGTTTTTGTGAAGAATTGACTCCAATAATGCTCCAAAACCCAAGAAAGTACCGGTTACCGTAGTACCAATTTATAGGAAAAAAATCGGGTTCCCGACTCTCCCCCTTTTTAGAAACCTGACGAGGGTGCTTTTGATAATATTTTATAAGATTGTAATCTTCTTTTCACAGTGACTGTTTTACTACGTGTACATGTGTATATTCGTCCGCTATTTTTTGGAGTAAGCACTCTGTGTCCTCAGATGAATGGGTAAAACTTGTACCCGGACACCTGGTGCAGGCCGCCCTGGGGTAGCTCGTTTCCATTCTTATTTATGCTAATGTCAATTAGTACACGGGCCCCGGGGGGGTCAGGGTAGATAGCTGAAACCTTTCATTCACAGGAACACAGCTAATGAAATATTTACTGATTGACACAGGTTCGTTATCCTGGTAAACAATATGACCTAGAGGAAAGTTCATTTGGCCAGAGGGTCGGGGGATGAAACAATCAAATCAATATGTCTGCTTAAGTTGTTACTCTAAGTTTAAAAGGGGTAGCCATCACAGGCACTTGTTTCGGATATAAATTTTTAACCCATAGTACTATGGGTTAAACATTTAGAATACATATGGCATTTGTGTTCCAATGCTTCTATTGAAACGTTTCATTGCTTCCTTTAATTATTTAGCGCTGAAAGATTACATGATATACATGGAACCAACCCAATCATCCACCTTATAGCACGTGTGTTGGAGGGGTCGCCCCCTCGGAATAATGCCGTAGCCTCTCCCTCTGCACTCCCCCCCCCCCTTGCCAATTGACGTCTGAAGAGAAATACAAAAATTAAAAAAAACGTTGCTTTACCAACTGGGACATGATGGAGTTAAATTATTATACACTCGTTGCGAAACATTATTCAGCTAATGATTTCATAACACTGGGCGCAGAATACGACCGAGGAAGAAACCGAAAGTTTTATCATTTAATTAATGGCCAAAAACGCATACAAGATGCCCTCGGAACACCTCAAAATTCTTGTCGTGCTATTTGGTTCGATTAATGGATGATGGATGATTTTACACTTACACGGCCTTATACAGGAATTACCACGTGAACAGTTATACAATCTGTTTATAAATAAGGAACGAAAAAGTAAACAGAGTATATTGCAAGAGTTTTTGAAATTTAAATAAATAAAAAATATAGAGAGAGACAACAATTTGAACGGGGGGGGGGGGGGGGGGGGGTAATTACGGGAATCACTGCGTCTGTCCGTCTGTCTGTTACGATAGACGCAATGTAAGGTTTATAGATGAAATATACGATTGTGGAAACTTAATGAAGAAAATACTTTTACTCCGGAGGGGGGGGGGGGGGGTGGATTTGGGTAGGACAGAGAACTCTCCTTTTCTGCAAAAATTGAAGCTATATACGTGTTTGTCCATTTTAGCTGGGAGCATCATAGGATGAAAAACTTGTAAGTTTTCCTTTGATCAAGAGACACCAAAGATTTTTTGAAATATTTACTTTCTGTTACTTTGTCAGAACTCTGAACGAATTAAGCGATTAATTAATACCTGATTTGTAGTTTTAGAAAGCTCGAACTACAACGTTTTTGATAGCTACAGTGTCTATAAGATTCTCAAACGGAACTACATCGTTCTGTTACAAAATACTGAGATTATTGTTAAATTATCCCCCCCCCTCCCCCCCCCGCTCGTGCCAGAGGTCAACATGTTACAAATAAACCTGATATTTAGCCCCTTCCCCTCTACTCCCCGGTTCTACTAGTACTCCTGAGTAAAATAAAATCACATGTACCTTTGTGTAAAACAGTTATATTTTAATATAAAAAATATAATGAAAAAAAAATAAATAAAAAAAAACATTCTAATCAACAGCTGAATGTAAAGGTCGTGTCTACCTTTCTGGGGGTGGTTGAGAGGGGGGTAAATTATAAACTGTCAGGGCGTGAAAAATTGGTAACAGACATTAAATATAGCAATTAAAAATCTCAATACAAAGCCGGAGTTCATCAGTGTGTTTATCGGTGTATTTATTCCTACTGTGAGTACGTATATGTTAGCTTTGTAGGGGATGCTTGCATTTAAATGAAGAAATTATGGCATTATTTGGACGGTTTGGTGCGTGTTTCTTCTATAAGCGTGTTGGGGCATGGAAATGTTTATTCATAAAAGTACACCAGCTATAAAGTTGTTATTTCTCTGACGTAACAGGGGGAAAAAATAAAAATATCCATGCTTGGAGACTGAACTGAGTGTTGATTCCTAAATCTCTCAATTTTAGTCTTATGTTCGTAATCATTTTAAAAATAAATGCTACAATAAATGTTTAAAATTCACCAATTTAAGCTCAATAACATATTATCAAAGATAAGTAAAAATTGATAAATTTTAAATATTTTAATGTAAAATAAAGTCAATTCTCTATTAGATAAATGAATTCAGGGTTCTTACATGGGTCTACTGTCCATTTAGTTGTTACATAAAAATGAGGAATATATAGATTTTTCAGGCCTGAGGCCGATTTACAGAAGAATTCTGGCTATATTAGAATTAAACCGTAAGTAGCTGGTAAAATCTTACAAAACTTATGCATAATTGTTTGCATAAAAATATCTTTCTAAAGTGTTAAGGCTTTTTAAAAAGATCAAAACCATTTTTAAAGCCGTGTAAACTGGTTATTTTTTCGCATCGTAACATTTTGATGTTTTTTTTTGTTTTTTTTGTAAATTGAGGCCTTGGTTCGTTTGTTAATGGTATATCATCTCCAAAGGAAGTAAATAGATGCACACGTTGACGAAGATAAAAAGATTTTCCCCATATGTTGCTTATATTTATTGTGTTTAACCATAGTATGATACTTTATCAAATGAGATGCGTTTATAAGTCGTTAAGCAGTCGGTTAACCTTGTAAAATGGCCTTTTCCCTGGGTCCACATTAACGTGATAACAGGTGGACGCAGCGTTAGTTTTTGTTTATTAAAAACGGAGTCTATGCATAAAATGTCACTTATTTCAAGTTAATAACGTGGGTATGAATAAATTGCCTCAGTATTTTCTGGATTTTTTAAAAACCTTTTTTATCTTGATTAGCATAACAATTTGATTGATCATACATATAAATAAGACATTTTATAGAACTTTCCTATTTGCAATTTCTCTAAAATAATTTTTTTAGTAAGTAGAGTGTACATGAATTTTAGGCTGAATTGTACATACCTATAGCTGTACTTTATAATGACTAAAAGTAACCTCGTACTATTTATTTTATTTTATATTTTTTTTTTGAAGGGGGGGGGGTCCGTATCATTTCATCCCCTTTCATAAATACTTCAAGTAATTAAAAATTCATGTAAAAACTGATACGCGAGTTTAAATACAACCTGTAGAGTATAATCTTAACATAGGGGAGTTTAAAACACAGTTTGAACGACACGGCACGCGCCAGCAAGATCTTATGTCACGTTAGTTCAGAAATGCTTCAACTCTTGTCGATCGCAGGGTTAACGAACCCGACTCCAAGGGGTCCACGACAAAATTCCAGGAAGATATATTCCCAAGGTTTTCCTATCATTATCTATTGTTTACCATTCCCTAGGGGCAAAATTCTTGTATCAATCCAAATGGATTGCTTATAAGTCAAAAAAGAAGCTAAACGCGATATTTGTTTCAATATAGCCGTGAGGGTAAAACACAGAAGCGCCCGCAAGACGTATACAAGGACGAGGTCATCCGATGCTTGTTTAAATGGCGCTTTTGGCACATTGGAGAGTAACTAAAGCCTTAATGACCTTGTATGTGTAACAAGATTTATAGACATTGTCAAATTTTGTTCCTTGTCGGAGAACTAACCTTGCCCGCCTCGCCTCATTCTCCGAAAAACGGCGGAAATTCCCTCGCGATGCTAAGCACTAGGTCACGCGTGATAGGGTCACAGGAAGAGGTATTTCGGTTTTTTGTAAATAATTGTACACAAATATAAGAATCTCCAGGTTATACATATATAAAACGATCGATTTCAGAACACTTTGAACAAAGCGATGATCAAATACAAATAAAGAGCAGGCGGGGTTCCTGTATTGCATTGTAACGATTAAAAAAAAAATATTCAGTTTTGGTTATTTGTATACGTAACATCATTCTAATACTGTTTAATTTTCGTGGTTTAAAAGGTATGAAGAGATCCGCGAATTTATGTCCACCACGAAATGTAATGTTTCACATATACATGTATCCGGTATTACTTCTGAACAATTCTTCAACCACGAAATCAGTTCCCTATGAACCATACATTTTTCTCAAACCACGAAAATTTGACCCCTTGAAAATATATGATTTTACAGTAGTCTTTCAGACATACTCATTGATTGTTCAAGTGAAGTTGAACCGAGGACGTTACATTGAAAGTGATGTTGATCTAGGGACGTAACGTTGACAGTAAAGTTGATCTAAGGAGGTTTGGTTGACAGTAAAGTTGATCTTCGATGGACGTTACGTTGACAGAGAAGTTGTAGTAATCGTTCTCTATTATCGTTTTCTGGCATTTCTGGCCAGAGGAATAAATGTGCTGTATTTTACTTTGTGTATGATTAACGATGGACAGGTATCGTAATGCAACAGGTGTGGAACAGGGCAATTTTCCCCTCCGACCTTCACTCGCAGTTCCAGGTATTGCAGCTATTACACGTGGCCCTAACATTCCAAACCACACTAAAATTAATGTTGTTGTTGACTGTGTTTGTCTCTAAACCACACTTGTATTGGACTCTGGGCATCGTGGTGATAGTTTAAACTATGAATTAATCTATAGTGTCGGCCCATTTTCTTTCTTTTATTTGATAAAGTACTTTTTTTTCCATAATTTCAAATCGAGGTGAAAGTATATATACAAAATTGGAATGGAGAGAGGGTGTTGATGTTTCAAATTACCAGTAGTAGGTAGAGAAAGAAAGGTGTGTAGCAAAAATTATATCAACTTCTAACTTCGTCATCCGCTTCGTACCAGATACAAAAAAAAACCATTATACAAAAAATATTATACAAGCCTCTACCAGTCTTCTGAAGTCAACCCCCAAGGCATCTGTTGTAAAACATGCAAACATATCAAAACATGGGATGGTTTCCTGTAATCAAAGTACAGATAACAGAATCTAAATTCAGCAACAGATTTTCAAAAACGGCACAGTTGAATTCTTTATGGTATTAGTCATTGTTTTGGCGGAACTTTGTACCGCTTCCAAAAATAAACCGTCCCTGTTTCGGTCAGCGGCGTTCACGACATTTTTAGGACGACCCATATCATTCGACGTCAATTAACGTTTCTATTTTTGGCACGACCGGTCTATAAACAACTCCTGGCATGTAGGCCAAATAAATAATTAAGGGCATTATCAATTATGCATATAATTATTAATGCTACATAAGGCCAAATTTATCTAGCTAATTACGGAATTTAGCTACCAAACTGATTTTATTGGATAAGTACACTACATTAAGGTTAGGCATTGATACGGGAAACGTGCGGAGAAGAGAGCTTATCATTCACATATAGAGCGAGCAAATCACATTAAAAACATGTTAGTGGGGTGAGGAAAAAGAACTAGATCTAATTCGTCTATCAGTGCAGCTCTTCCTCCGCATTTTATTTACTTTATAATAGAACAAAATAAAGAAAAATGAAAAAAAGAACAGTACAAATGAGTACAGTTTCAGATAAGTTGAACAAATAAAGGCATAAAAAAACGAACTTACCAGATTTATTATACCTTGCTTTTCAAACTTTGAAATGTATGAATATAAATATGATGACATGTATGCGAAAAATACAAACCAAGCATATATAAATCGTCAAAATCCTACATATATGTACATAGAAGTTCATGTTACATATATGTACATAGAAGTTCATGTTACATATATGTACATAGAAGTTCATGTTACATATATGTACATAGAAGTTCATGTTACATATATGTACATAGAAGTTCATGTTACATATATGTACATAGAAGTTCATGTTACATATATGTAGATAGAAGTTCATGTTACATATATGTACATAGAAGTTCATGATACAAGACCATCTTACAAGCAAAAGTACATGTACATAAAGAGCTGGCATGCTTATTTTTTTCAACTATCCATCGACAAGCTGAGCAAGAGAACTCTGAAATTTACAGACACCAAATGACCCCCAGTCGTCGATTTTTGTAAAAGTACGACAGGCACGCGATGTTTGATGGGAAATTGCCGCGGGGTTCAATGATACTTCATACGGCACGATTATGCATATTGATTAACTTATTAAATAAGCAATTAAAGTGAAAATCTCGCACAAAATATCGCGAGATTGAGGAATTCAGTCACGGAGACCAGACTTTGAACACCTCTGCTCTAGGACCCTGAGGCACTGACACAATTTCTGAAAGGTGCAAACCAATTATAAATGCACCAAGTGCCTGATTGATGAGCTTTAATTACGGATATCTGTGGCGAAGTGGATCTTTACTCGATCTAAAAAAAATCGTTTGAAAGAAATTCTCTTACAAATATCCGTTATAAGGTCTCAATAAAAAAGAGCGATTTTGTCCGATACAGAGAAAATTATGTCATTATCAACAAAGCAAGGGTAACGCAAAGCGGAGCAGAATGGTATCTCAGCAGTAGACATTGATCCCGATGTGATTACGTCACTTCCGTTTTGTACCATGAATAATCTAACCCACTTACACAAACAGACAGTTACTAGAATATCCCCTCAAACAAACCCACTCACACAAACAGACAGTAACTATAATATCCCTTCAAACTAACCCACTCACACAAACAGACAGTTACCACAATATCCCCTCAAACTAACCCACTCACACAAACAGACAGTAACTACAATATCCCCTCAAACTAACCCACTCACACAAGCAGACAGTAACTACAATATCCCCTCAAACTAACCCACTCACACAAGCAGACAGGAACTACAATATCCCCTCAAACTAACCCACTCACACAAACAGACAGTAACTAGAATATCCCCTCAAACTAACCCACTCACACAAACAGACAGTTACTACAATATCCCCTCAAACTAACCAACTCACACAAACAGACAGTAACTAGAATATCCCCTCAAACTAACCCACTCACACATACAGACAGTAACTAGAATATCCCCTCAAACTAACCCACTCACACATACAGACAGTTACTACAATATCCCCTCAAACTAACCCACTCACACAAACAGACAGTTACTACAATATCCCCTCAAACTAACCCACTCACACAAACAGACAGTAACTACAATATCCCCTCAAACTAACCCACTCACACAAACAGACAGTTACCACAATATCCCCTCAAACTAACCCACTCACACAAACAGATAGTTACTACAATATATCCCCTCAAACTAACCCACTCACACAAACAGACAGTTACTACAATATCCCCTCAAACTAACCCACTCACACAAACAGACAGTAACTAGAATATCCCCTCAAACTAACCCACTCACACAAACAGACAGTAGATAGAATATCCCCTCAAACTAACCCACTCACACAAACAGACAGTAACTAGAATATCCCCTCAAACTAACCCACTCACACAAACAGACAGTTACCACAATATCCCCTCAAACTAACCCACTCACACAAACAGACAGTTACTACAATATCCCCTCAAACTAACCAACTCACACAAACAGACAGTAACTAGAATATCCCCTCAAACTAACCCACTCACACAAACAGACAGTTACTACAATATCCCCTCAAACTAACCAACACACAAACAGACAGTTACTACAATATCCCCTCACCCTAACCCACTCACACACACAGACAAAAATATGTGTCAAACTAACCCACTCACACAAACAGACAGTTACTACAATATCAAACTAACCCACTCACACAAACAGACAGTTACTACAATATCCCCTCAAACTAACCCACTCACACACACAGACAGTTACTACAATATCCCCTCAAACTAACCCACTCACACAAACAGACAGTTACTACAATATCCCCTCAAACTAACCCACTCACACAAACAGACAGTTACTACAATATCCCCTCAAACTAACCCACTCACACAAACAGACAGTTACTACAATATCCCCTCAAACTAACCAACTCACACAAACAGACAGTAACTAGAATATCCCCTCAAACTAACCAACTCACACAAAAAGACAGTAACCAGAATATCCCCTCAAACTAACCCACAATATCCCCTCAAACTAACCCACTCACACAAACAGACAGTTAGCACAATATCCCCTCAAACTAACCCACTCACACAGACAGACAGTTACTACAATATATCCCCTCAAGCTAACCCACTCACACAAACAGGCAGCAGCTACAATATCCCCTCAAACTAACCCACTCACACAAACAGATAGTTACTACAATATATCCCCTCAAACTAACCCACTCACACAGACAGTTACTATATCCCCTCAAACTAACCCACTCACACAAACAGACAGTTACTACAATATCCCCTCAAACTAACCAACTCACACAAACAGACAGTAACTAGAATATCCCCTCAAACTAACCCACTCACACAAACAGACAGTTACTACAATATCCCCTCAAACTAACCAACTCACACAAACAGACAGTTACTACAATATCCCCTCAAACTAACCCACTCACACACACAGACAGTTACTACAATATCCCCTCAAACTAACCCACTCACACAAACAGACAGTTACTACAATATCCCCTCAAACTAACCCACTCACACAAACAGACAGTTACTACAATATCCCCTCAAACTAACCCACTCACACACACAGACAGTTACTACAATATCCCCTCAAACTAACCCACTCACACAAACAGACAGTTACTACAATATCCCCTCAAACTAACCCACTCACACAAACAGACAGTTACTACAATATCCCCTCAAACTAACCCACTCACACAAACAGACAGTTACTACAATATCCCCTCAAACTAACCAACTCACACAAACAGACAGTAACTAGAATATCCCCTCAAACTAACCAACTCACACAAAAAGACAGTAACCAGAATATCCCCTCAAACTAACCCACTCACACAGACAGACAGTAACTAGAATATCCCCTCAAACTAACCCACTCACACAAACAGACAGTAACTAGAATATCCCCTCAAACTAACCCACTCACACAGACAGACAGTTACTACAATATATCCCCTCAAGCTAACCCACTCACACAAACAGGCAGCAGCTACAATATCCCCTCAAACTAACCCACTCACACAAACAGATAGTTACTACAATATATCCCCTCAAACTAACCCACTCACACAGACAGTTACTATATCCCCTCAAACTAACCCACTCACACAAACAGACATAACTACAATATCCCCTCTAACTTCTTTGCGAGAGGATGAAAAAATAATCATATAATCTGTACTATTAGTGTTTTATAGTACCTTTCTATCAGTACAGTATGTGTAAAATAATTCGGGAATCACACAAGAATTTTGCAGATGGTTTATTAATAAACACATAGTTTAAAGAATATAGCCGTGCAACTAAATTGTTCAAAGGACCAAGAATATTAATCAAAATGTTTTTCATCCTCTCTCTCATTGTCTCTCTTTCTATCTACTAGTATCTTAAAATCTAGCTTATACATTTGTATTGCGACATACCAATTAAAAATAACATTAAAAACAACAACAAATTTTGACGGAGAACTGTAACCACATCGGATGGTCTTTTTTCAATGAAAAAAAAATTGTGTGAAGACACTTATGTATAGGACGGTCTCTGTCGAGGGCAAAAAACACAAATCTATCATAGTGTACAAAATAATCTAGTTCAAAATTCCGATCTCCGTCTAAAAGGCAGATAGAAACGTAATTAACCCGTTATTATTGGTTTGTCTTTATCTATCATTAATCACCGTTTTTATTTTCTCCGTAAAATAAAATGCGTTTTTCGTTTCACAGCCAGAATTTCCTGGTCTGGTCACACAAACAAATTCCAGACAGCGCGAAATCTTTTGATCGCTTGCATGCATTATTGACGAGTGCTTACTTCCGCGTATACAACAAAACAAAAAGGGAATTCTTAGACTCGGACAATTTGTTTACAAGTAAGGCGAGTTTTATGTGCATTCCTTGACATACAACATGTACAAGGGAGATTACTCATTAGATGTACAGTCACTGACCTCCCTTTACACCGGGTCGCGCTATTTACGCTTTAGGACCATAAAAACACTGACCGACGCGTTCACCTGGTACATCGTTGTCTGAGTGATGGCTCTTTATTGCGATCCGATAACACACAACAATAAAATATCTGCTCATTTGAGATGATTGAATCACATGTTCAGTGACATTCCTTTGTAGAAAAACAAATGTTTTATTGGGTTAATTTATACATTAGTTTTTCTTTTATAACAAATTCATTATCTGTTAATTTACACTTATAGGAAGTCAAAAGTTCGAGTATCGGATAATAAGGTACATAGACCTTAAAATGTTTCCGAGCATAATATCATGTATTACCAGCTTTATACAGGTACCAGGTATTAATTTGTGAAGAAAGAATAATATTCCTGGGAGAGAGACAAGTTTTAGTGCAAAGGCACTAACGTTAACTCTAGTACTATAATATGTCTGTACAATTGTACATCTAATAAAAACATCCAAAGAGTAGTATTGATTTTGTGATCTTGTAGAACTTAAATTGTTAACAACTACATATTTTTTAATGGGACATGCTATGTGCATGTTTTAAAGGTTATCCGCACAGATTCCGCGTGAAGACGATTGACGTCCCTTTGACCTGCGCAGTGAATGGCTTAGATAGGTGATAGAATTGGACCACATTTGATTTATGGTCACTGGTCACTTTCGGTCCGAGATTCTCGGAATGAGGTCAGGGGGGCAGGTAAACCATGATACGACTGTCACTGGTCTTTGTGAGAGAAATGTGGCGGATAAAAATGACCGATCGTCAAAAAGCCCGACCGGTGGAATCCGCTCAACAGAAAATAGACGTCAGTATCTTTATTTATCAGGTGACACGAAAATTAATTAAAGAAGGCGGAGTTTCTCTTTTTTCAATTGAATAAAATTGGGGAAGCGGTATATATATAGGCCCTGCAGATATAGATGATGATCCACTATGCATTCATTTTACGTTTTGTAATAAATAGGATAAAATCAAAAAAATAAATGTTGTTTAATTACAAAGGAAAACAATGCATATACATGTAAAAGTCAAATTCTTTACAAAACCAACAAAACTTAAATCAAATATTGGGTTTGTTTTTGGTTTCAGGGAGAAGTTCACTCATATATGAGAGTCAAAAATGGCATATCAACTGCGACAACGATCATCGTGAAATTACGCCAAGGAATTAAAATGTATAACCTCTTATTTTCCATCTACGCAATCCGTCAGAAAATCCGATAATCTCATTTAATGTTAAGAGACCCTCGGAATAGACTCTCTCACGCAGTGCTGCAGAACTAGGTTTCTGGACCAGATCGCGCCATGGAGGGAACCAATCCAAGACTACGGCGTACTTGATGGGATAGACCGATCGATCCAGCCAGACTCCGGACTCCTACAATAACGCAATCAAACGCACCGCTAATTGGCTTCGTTTACGCAACAACAGAAAAAATACGACATTCGGAACATCCTACGACGGGATTCAAGATCAACTTTTTTTAAAACAGAACACAGACAAAATAGTCTTTTTCTTCTCTGAATTCTTTTTGTTTAACCTTGACACACTGAGCAAGTTATTTAAGAGAAAGACTTTCATGGTGTAGTTATGAAAACTTGTCTAACTATCTATATCTCTAAATTCTAGATGCCTTACGGGGAATTTTTTCTCTTCCGGTTACGTCTTCCGAGTGCTTGATTAGATAACCCATTCGCACGTCTGTCTATACCTTGTAATTGATGGGCGATCACCGCTTACAGGTTCATTCATGGCAATAGTCGTGCTTTCCCAACTCTATCATTACTCTATGTTATACGGTGTATCCGATCCCAGTATTTCATCACCCACCCCATTGATGGAGGCCTGGGACACGATTTTAGCGCGCCTGAGCCAGGTTTTTGGTCGTACCTAGCGAAACAAGTGCGCAGAGGTAGACCGGTAGTGAGGTCGTAAATCGTCTGTTATCAGCGGCTGAGTAGAGGGGAGGGGTCGGTTCTCTCAATTAGATCATAGAACAATTGAATGGTCACGTACTTTTATAATGCATGGAACTTATATGGAGTCAGTGCTCAAAGGTTCTTCCAGGGTACGAATACTGAGGCTACGCGTGACGAGTCGATCGATCTAATTGCGTGATTACAAAAACAAATAAAAGGAATAAAAAAATATACATATAAATAATGAAGCCCAGGAAAAGTACACGGTGTATATACGGGCGGACCAGTCCATTTTCCTCGCTGTGTGTCAATTTTTATCTGTATATGTCCAGATAACTTTCTGTAGATAAAAAAGAATAATTCTGATCAAGGATATGTATGAGCCCTGTATGTGTATCCGGGAAAGTGTTACCCTTGCAGGACGTCACTATGGTCCTTTCTCCTTTAAATAAACACAAAACAAGGACGGTCCATTAAGTCAGCACGCTTACTAGGTATGGCCGTGCCTCCATATATTTCGCTATTTCTTCTGACCATAACGAGGTTTGTCTAAATATAACAATTTATTTGTTTATTCGGTTTGGTCGCTATAACAAACAGCTGGACATTCCTTGATAGGTGTCAAGACCTTTTGTGGTCCCAGAGAATTTCTCCCAATAGGCTGACCCCGCGTATAATCTGGAATTAAGAGGTCGCGACCAATCTTTGACATCGTAAGGAGTAGATCCACGCCTATCCTCAATTTAATTCTTGATCTGTGACCTGTCCGTGTTATGTGTGGAATGTATATCACTGACTGACCAATTGCAAGAACAGGTTCAGGAAATCGTTATGGGAACTGAAAATATGAATAAAGACAGATCGCACATAATGAGAATTGGGAGAGGAGCATCCTGGCAATCCATGGTCCTGAGTCAACAAGCTGTCGTTAGAGTAACGCAATGTGTTTTGACTCAGGACCCCTGGCTTGCGAGGAAGGGAGAAGAACGATCATTGTTTCTCAGTTGAGACTGGGAGATGGTTTGGAATTAACAAATATTATAGACTTTATATAAACTGTAATGATGTACAAATAGCAGATGATATCACTATATGCTTTTAGAATGTCAATTTTTTCAGAATGCAGAAAAAAGTATCTATATCTAGTAAATATTGTAATAGAACAATTTACAAATTCTCAGAGTTGTTGTTAACTGCTAGATGACTCCAGGGTATTAATTAAACTACAGCTGTATGCAGCATATGGATAGCCTGTCCTCCATTATTATTTTTTGTTGGTAAATTTAAAATTTGAAATTAATGTATTTCCGCCATTTTGCGTGTATCTTGTATATTGTTTTTGTTAATATTGTATACAAGATACACGTGTACCATGAATTGGGTGGAGAGAATAAATTGA
Source organism: Saccostrea cuccullata (assembly GCF_032062105.1). Taxonomy (NCBI): domain Eukaryota; kingdom Metazoa; phylum Mollusca; class Bivalvia; order Ostreida; family Ostreidae; genus Saccostrea; species Saccostrea cuccullata. Next base: position 96,152 of record NW_026926534.1, on the reverse strand, counting down.
TCTTGTTTTTATTGACGATTTTTTTTTGTTATTGACAATAATGATTCAGCCTTGAATTATCACACTACGTTTTTATTTTTATCCATTAGAGGAAATTCTGCCGTCAATATCTGGTATAAATGGGCTTACATTTTTATAAGAGCTTTTAGTCAGGAATTTTAAAATACACGTGAAAAGTTGTCTAAATAAATAGAATTAAATACATATTTCTGTTCACCTATCATCAAGTTTAATTTTTGTTTTGTGTATAAGTGTTAAGAAAATAAATGTAGAAATAGACATTTAAAGTTTCATTGTGTTGAGTGAGAAAAATATGAGAATGCAAACATGGGTAAGAATGCGTCTAATCCGGAATTTCCACCTACCCGGTCCAGAATTTAACCTATTGTATCGTGGATTGTTCGCATTCTGTAAAGCTACTCGTCCGTTGCTGGCATTTTCCCGCTTCTCGGATGACTCCGAGATCATGACGTAAATTAACTTCATCTTGCAGAGAGTCTAGTCAAGAGGGTGACGGGTGACAGACTTAAGAATCTTGGATTTTTATAGACTTTTTTTCGAGAAAAAAAATGCACACTTTTACTTTGGCTATAACTTTTGAACATTTGTTGCTAAGGCTGTCATGCTTTAGATGTATATTCATTGTGACAAGACCTTTCAGTGGATTTAAATATTTTTTTTACCTTTGACCTTGACCTTATAGTTTGACCCACTTTTTAAAAGCTTTATCTTGGCCATAACTTTTGAAGGTTTATGCAAGCTATTCCCACTTTTTGAAAATCAGGTAGAAAAAGGTGAAATTTCACGTGGGAGTAGGTGGAAATTTGTGTAAACAAATAATTAACTATGTTCTTAAATTTAGGTATTAAGTTGCTATTTCTTGTAAGATCTTTTTATTATTTCAAAAATCCAAAATAAATCACATTTTCTTAGATGTATTCATTATTTTCTGTCTTTAAATGTACAAAATACAGGTAAATCTAAACATCTATTGTTATTTGCAAGTGGGAATAGGTGGAATTGAGATATTTAAAAAGTGGGAATAGCTAGAAGACACCCTTTTGAACAGTTAGAACTAGGGGTTTCATATTTCACTAATGCATTCCTTGTGACAATACCTTCTTTTTGGTACCATAAATTTTGACCATTTGACATTGACCTTTAGGAGTTTGACTTGCATTTGAGAAACTTCAGCGCTTGTCTTAGGGCATCAGTGTTTCACATACATATTTTATTTAATGTTGAAGTTTTAATTCACGAATTTATTCGATAAAATGTTTTTCTTTGTTAAAATCAACAGTTATTCATAGTTTTGGAACTGTTAAAAATAACCTTTGAAACAATGCTGAGGTTTTGGGTAAAAATTAGATTTCTGGGTGTTTAATTTCTAAGCAGATCATGTTCAACCTGCATGGGAAGCTGGTTAATGCCTCATGATGAACAATTTTGGAATTTTTTTTTTTTTTTTTTTTGTTCTAGAATTTCTGTGACATCTAACTTTAACTCGGTCAGTTAGTTTGGTTCAATATTGTTAGCCCACATTTTAAACCTTTTGTGTACATAACTTAAATATTTAGTCACCAATCTCGGTCTTCTGGGACCGATGCGCATGCTCAGTAGGAATTCAATGAATGTGACGTAACAAACATCACTCATGCTATTTTTTCCTATATTAATCCAAGAGAAAAAGGGACCTCTTTCATCAACGCACACAATAATGCACATTCAGCTGTTGACACGGCTGTTTAGAGTTGAGATTGATTTTTAATTATATAAATCAGGTTCTACACCCACAACCTATCAAAAACGTCACAGCAAGAAATGACTGCGTATATATTTATCTATTTATTTTCTTTTAAGAAGTAGAAACCTTTGTGGTCAAACATGAACATCTTTAAAGAATTAATTTCGGGTATTATGCCCCCCTGAGTCAACGAAAACACGCACCGTCCTCCCAAAACGGTTTTAATATTGAAACAATCGATTCGAAAGCTGAATATTGAATTCGTATCTTTTTTCGACACTTTGTTGAATCTGGTTAGGAATAACTGCTTTTTATCTACCCTTTATCTTAGATACAACTGGTTTTTATGATATATACATGTATATAAACCCAGAAAAAATTTTCTGTGTCTTATGTCCTTTAACAGATGAGTGGATTGATATCATACTGAACTGCAAACTTGATGGCGATTGGTTTGCGTCATGGCGGAGAATGGTTCTCAGGTACACATATTTCAGGGCCCCGTATTTAATTTATTTACCGTGTAAACAGACACTGTTTGATAAAGAGGCGAAAGTCTTGGGTCATACCCCTCCCGGGTCTAAATTAAGCGGTCACCCATTCAGAATTCCCCGAAATTCAGGTCTTGTTTACGCACGTATTCCCGTGTACTTTAATACCGTTCAGTATTAAACCTTTATCAATGGATGCGATTAATAAAAATGTCCATCTTATAAAATAAAAGTACTTTATAGCCTTCCACTGAATATTTCCTCAATTTAAATATCATTTTAGAAAACTTGACCAGAATCTGCCGAGGGAGGGACTATCTTATACATTATCACTGTATAGGGATGGTATACCTAGAATAGAAAATATAAATAGCACTGCCTTATTAATATACCATTATAATTAATATAATACCCAAAATAAAATTTAGTAAGTATTATGTGTAATGCCCCAATATAAATACTGTAGGTGTAATTTTTAGATGTATATATTAAAGAAGATACAAATTTTAACCCAGTTTTCCCTCTATTGGGGGGGGGGGGGGGGGGGGGTCTCCATTTCACTTTTATTAAAGTCGCTTGGTTCGATTCTAATCGTTAAAAATATATATTCGTTTTTCTTCTTGAAAAATAATTGTCCATAAATTGTTTAAACTTTCGTCAAATTATATCCCCAAAGTCTTTTTCTTTTAAAAGATATCAAAATTCAAAAGTTAAAAAAATAATTTTTGTTAGGTCACACAAAAAATAATTCTATGTTGATCATTGTTGATTTCGCGTGAAATCACCTTCGAAAAATTAAATTTATCGCTTACATGTTTATCTCATGAAGAACGAACCCGAGCATTTTTTTTCACAACAAAGCTAAGTACATATATTACCTGTACACGGACAATATTTTAGCTCCTTTAAAAAAATCATTTAAATATCTGATTTTCCTTTATTCTTTAAATATGCATATGAATATAAAAATTACTATGAATTATATTCAATTAATTTCTTAATTTTGAAAAGATGTATTATGACTAAGGCTTCTACAAAGAGAGAAAAAAATACCCGGGTTTGAATTATCTTCATTATTAGATATATCCGATAAACTTATTTTTTTCATAATTGACTTCACAACAGATCTTAACTTCCGTCAGGAACTAGTCTACTGTTTGTCAATAAGGTTTTTGATCTGCATTTTCCATGTAAGGATTGTTGTAATAAACTATTAAATCAATCTTATAATTTATTTTCATATATAATCTATGTAATGACGTACTTTTATTGTGTAAGATAATATGTGCCTGTTTCGGGTTAAGCGGCTATAAACGATAAGAGGGCGGAGATTTTTAAATCCACGTACACGGTACAATTTTTATACTCCATTAACCAATTACCCTAGATATATAGCGTATCAAATCATGGAATCGGGTTCAATTTCAATTGAAAATCGCTGGAGCATATCCTACACTTTTCTAAGCTCTTTGTTTACAAAATTTATCAACAACTTCCAAACAACAATAAAACATGCTGTTTCCCGCCATGTGGACCGGAAATATATCCCTCAAAGACAAAGGACAGGAAAGCAGTAGTGACGCGTGGGGCTGTCAAAAACACGAGAAACCGGAAAAATAAATAAACAGAAGTTCGTGTAAGACAATCCAAATCCATTGTAATCAGCTAGTGTAACTAGATTTTGACAAAAGTCGGAGAAATCGCTGGTCAGCTTTCAAATGATGTCGATTCAGATTATTTAAATCCTATTTACATATTATATATCTACAAAAGTAGATTGAACAATAACTGGTAAACAAATCATGTGGTTATGTCGGTAAACCTACATAACACATCCTGCTGTATAAGAAAATACCGGATTTCAAAAGTTGTTTCAGAAAACGTGTATCTCCGTCACACGTGTTAAAAACTGGACGTAGAAAAAATTTGAATATTTCATTAAAAATGAGTGATTGTTTTATTTTTACTGATTACGAAATAATGTAACTTTTTGATATTTGTTTTTAAATATTGATTTAATCAGGTTTTTATTCTTATATTAATGACGTAGTGTATATGTCGTATTGGGAAACAACATTTCTCTCTCTCCCTCTCTCTCTCTCTCTCTCTCTCTCTGGCATGTCCAAATTGCGTCTGGTTAATAAAAATGCATGACATCTGATAGTTACACGGTGATATATATCTAAGTACTATATCTATGTACCTACAATAATAATCTATAGCGACATATTGCCCTCCGTCGGTGCAGGGGGTTAGGCATACCTCCTAAACACACAGCGAACTACTTAGACCCTAATTATCGTAAATTAATTATCACAAGACAAATATTTTCCTATTATTACGGTAACATATGATTAACTCTCAGCAACAGATCACATGAAAATTTGGTCAAACTTGCACTTTGGGAGGAGATGGGGTGTGTGTGTGAATTTTTCAGAAAGAAATAAGGTTTACCTCAACGATCTACTATTTTGATATCAGCTTGATTCTACAAGTACAATTAGTAGGTACTGTTACAGGATATAAGCCATTGGTGTCACATGCCGGACCATTATCCCCACCCCCTGTGGACACAGCTGTACTGCACGTGCCAGCAGTATTTGTGTATACATACATGTAAATAACTCACTCATTAACGGCATGCCTTCTCAATTAACGCATACATCGCACGTGGCATGTACTACCAAATTGTTTTGTTATCATACCGGGGTCAGTAATTGAGCCCCCCCCCCCTGTACTATACTCTGTGTAAGCCAACCAGGTGCGTGCTCTATGGATTAAAGCTCCTACTTACTAGTACATGATGTATTAGTCGGAGTATAACCCCATACCCTCAGATCTCTGAGGCCAAAGACAAATTTATTAATATTTTACACATAGTATGCACTCAGGAAAACTTTCCTTGTTTATTTGTGGTTTAATGTGTTGTTTTCAAAATACCAGGAAAGTTTTATTTTCAAACTATTGTCAATTCATCCAATAAAAATATCACATCCTTTATAACAGGAATTCTAACATAAATAGACTCAACATAGCAACGCGTTCGGTATCGAGTGATTTGTTAAGAAACCCAGGGCACATGTTAGACGGAGAAAGTTATGGGGCAATATCATCACAACCGGACAGTCAATTCGCTGTTGACATGTTAAAAAGTACCAACTCTTTATTGTCAACACACGCTATGCTCTGCCTAAGTCGATAAAAAGGGGGAACAACTGTTCCTTCGCGTTCGGTCCCTCTTTTCCAGGTGTATTGATATGTTTAGGGAGCCAAATTTAACTGCCCAATTCCCTTGAATTTTATGAATGAAATATTGTTTAATAATATTTAATTAAAAGTGATTGATTTAGGCCTGAGAAAAGCCGTCCCCTCTTTTCGCTTTATATAACTGTACATAATGTTTTAAAACAAAACATTTAAAAAATAGTTCCCTATACGGAGTGGGATTCCCCGTGAAGGTTCAATGTCCTTATTTCACACACAATAAGGCGGAAGTGAGCACTCACAAAACGGATGTTTTGACCTACTCCAAAATAAAAACAACTCTTGTGTTATGCATGTTTTTATTACAGCTTCTCGCTTTTTATTAAAGAGCAAAAATGTGAATATGATATTATTTTGTGCACGTTTTTACTGAACAATATTTGCGCTTTGAAGTAACTTTATATATTTTCTCTTTTAAAATTTCCCGATAGATAATGTTTTCAAACGTTATGGCCAAGTAGGGTGCATCTTCCCAAGTCAAGAGTTTCTGATTCGCTCCGCTCAAGATAAAGTTACTGTGGAGCAGAGCGGATCAGAAACTCTTGACTTGGGAAGATGAGTGGGATGGGGATTAGCTGCAGATCTGTAGCTCTCCGAAAAAAAATTATTGATAGACCGGAGAGCTACAAAAAACTGTATATTTATTGAGCGCTTTCTCGATTCTCCGCTCTCAAAATATTACTAACCGTGTGTTCTCCAGATAAAGTTACTGTGGAGCGCTTATTTATACTGCTATTCTGGTTTCAAAGATAATTCGATCCAATATGCTTCGTTCAGATGTCAACTACGAGAGAACTTGATAGAGGAGAGAGTTATTTTTTGAAATCTTCCATTTTTGCAGTTGAGGTAAGAATTTGGCTAAATTAATCAAGAATCGAGCGCACTTTTTTGTGCGCAATAAATATACAGGGGACTTGCACAGACTAGCCTCTTTACATAGGGGCGCACAAAAACTACTTTCTATACATAGGGGGCGCACAAAAAGCACGTTCTGTACATAGCTACATAGGGGTTCAGCAAAGAAAACGTAATAATCGTAGGGGACCTGCATAGAAAACAAAGGGGGCGTACATAGACAACCTTCTATACATAGGGGGCGTACATAGACTACATTCTATACATAGGGGGCGTACATAGACTACATTCTGTACATAGGGGGCGTACATAGACTACATTCTATACATAGGGGGCGTACATAGACTACATTCTATACATAGGGGACGTACATAGACTACATTCTGTACATAGGGGGTGTACATAGACAACAATCTGTACATAGGGGGCGTACATAGACTACATTCTGTACATAGGGGGCGTACATAGACTACATTCTGTACATAGGGGACGTACATAGACTACGTTCTATACATAGGGGGTGTACATAGACTACATTCTATACATAGGGGACGTACATAGACTACATTCTATACATAGGGTACGTACATAGACTACATTCTGTACATAGGGGGCGTACATAGACAACGTTCTGTACATAGGGGGCGTACATAGACTACATTCTGTACATAGGGGGCGTACATAGACAACAATCTGTACATAGGGGGCGTACATAGATTACATTCCATACATAGGGGGCGTACATAGACTACATTCTATACATAGGGGACGTACATAGACTACATTCTGTACATAGGGGGCGTACATAGACTACGTTCTACGGGGGCGTACATAGACTACATTCTATACATAGGGGGCGTACATAGACTACATTCTGTACATAGGGGGTGTACATAGACAACGATCTGTACATAGTGGGCGTACATAGACTACGTTCTCTACATAGGGGACGTACATAGACAACGTTCTCTACATAGGGGGCGTACATAGACAACGTTCTCTACATAGGGGGCGTACATAGACTACATTCTGTACATAGAGGGCGTACAAAGACAACATTCTATACATAGGGGGCGTACATAGACAACGATCTGTACATAGTGGGCGTACATAGACAACGTTCTATACATGAGGGGCGTACATAGACACCTTTTTTTTTATACATAGGGGGCGTACATAGACAACATTCTGGACATAAGGGTCGTACATAGACACTTTTTTTTACATAAGGGGCGTACATAGACTACATTCTGTACATAAGGGGCGTACATAGACTACATTCTGTACATAGGGGGCGTACATAGACTACATTCTGTACATAGGGGGCGTACATAGACTACATTCTATACATAGGGGGCGTACATAGACTACATTCTATACATAGGGGGCGTACATAGACTACATTCTGTTCATAGGGGGCGTACATAGACTACATTCTGTACATAGGGAGCGTACATAGACTACATTCTGTACATAGGGGGCGTACATAGACTACATTCTATACATAGGGGGCGTACATAGACTTCGTTTTTTTATTACATAGGGGGCGCACATGGAGAACGCTAAATATTCATATAGGGGCGCACAAACTCTACATTATATACTAATATTTCCATTTCTATTTGTTTTCTCCGTGATAAATCTTTTAAAATTAGTGGAGTTGATTTCTTGTTAATTCTACAGGAATGTAAATTAGGCAAAGCGAAAAGTCAAGAGCTAAAGAGGTCTAATGTGCTTGTAAATCCTGTTCGTGTCTATCTTTGTGTCTGACCCTAAGAAGGTCAACTATGCATATAAATCTCAAATTGTTGATAGACATAAAGAAATAAAGGAAAAAACAATAAATCTATTTATCTTGTAGACTAATTAGCATCTAATTGGACTAATTAGCATCTACTTGACATCATGAGAAGTCCAACATGAGATAACAGAGTCACATATAATTTGACCGCAGACTTTGTACTGTTGATCCGTAATGTTATAAATTACTAAATGTTATCGTAAGTTGTACAGTGTAAACCAAACATCTATATATTATATAGCAAAGTACATTTTGATACAAGAGTATTATAAGTAACACGTGACACGTATAGGGCGTGGTGATATTTATCTTTGTACTGCATAGAAACTGTAGTATGTCCTATCAGAACATCACTCGGCCTTTTCCGTCAAGTTGGGACGGAAAAATCCGAGTGATGTTTTTATTGCAGGGGGGTCACACATGGAAAATATTCAAATATTGTCCAATCCATAAAGATATTTGTGTCAGATATTTGTGTCAAAAATTTAGGGATTTTGAGGTCAAAAGGTCTCCTGTAAAACACTGTACACCATGTAGTAAATGAAATTTTACATAACAACTCCCTGTGGCCTATATTGATTTTGAGGTCAAAAGGTCAATAAAATTTATACATTCTGTAAAAAAAATTGCAAGCGAGTTCCCCAAGCCTTAATAAACCGTCAAAACTGGACACGACACTGGTACCTGTATGTACACCATGTAGTAATTTGTATTTAAAACTAATAATGTAAAACTACAATCCAGTAAACAGAAATTAGTTTCCTCAGGGACAGCTATTTACTAAACATATACCGGTAGGCATTACATGTATACTAGTGTAGTATATGAATCCCGGTTTTCCTCCATTAAAAATATTCCAAGAATTGAGATTTATTTGTAACAGAGACTCGAGTTTCCTTGTACCTCGAAAATGTTGTGATAATTTTGACAAAGTATGCAACTAAAATATATACACTATACCAGCTATTTACATTATATAACGTTTGCTTCCTCATGAATACTTGGAAAGAAACGAAATAAAACAATAAAATAGTGAGTTACACACGCCACCTAGTGTGAAAGTTTGTCACGTATGTATTTAAAATTAAATTAAACAGAATTGAAAAGAAAAAAACTCGATTCTCTGTCATCCTTTATTGCAAATGATGTTTATCCAAGTCAGAAAAATGAATTGTGTTCCGTGTAAAAACTCCAAGGCTTCAGAAATCCCTCCCTAAAATGCCCCCTAAAACCTTCCTCTTCCCTGTTCTCGCGTCCAATGAGAATCTTCATAGATTGACACGCATATTTACTGTGTCAAGTGCTAATTATTCTCTGAATAGAAAAACGCTAATTGATGCTAATCTATTTCGGGAAGTTGTCCTTTCAACATTGTTTACTTTTTCCACTACGATTTTTTTTTTTACAATATATGTTTTCTTTCTCAACATTTATCGTGCACTAAAAGAGAAACTACATTAAATATTTAGCAATTAAAATGGTAATTCTGAGGGTATATTTACTTAAGTTTTGATTTTAAATTGAAATTATAAATTCGCCTCATTGAAGTGCATTAAATTAATTTTATGCGCCGAGAAATTCCCACATCCTGCAGATAAAGCCGTCTTCCGGAGATTGCGGTCAGGGAGAGAGAGCCTCTCTGACGTCATCACGTCAGAGAGAGTTTCCGCCACTGATTGTAAAGCCACCTTCAACAAGAGCATTTACGAAACTTCTATCACTGAATTTAAAACTTTCTTACCAAGAACGAAATATTCCTGTGTTTACTGTTCTCCTCGTTCATTTTGCATGGAGGGGTGGTGTGTGTATGTGTTTGGGGTGGGGTGGATGGTGGAGTGGGGGTGGGGGTGGATTGGGGTTGGATGAGGATAAATGTCAAATGATGCGTGAAATCAGACATGCATTTTTTGATATGCAATTCACATCCTTCAAATAGAAGATTTTACGAAATCGGTGAGCTGTAGTTATTATAACACCGCCCAGTTACAGTAACTTTTGGCCGCTCTATGACCCCGGTGTACATGTAAACAACGATTACATCTGGTCATCTGATGACAGCAGTGGGAAGCAGCGGTCATCTACACGGTATACATAAATATCTACAAGACAACAGCAATCCACATCTGGTTAGCGGGCTGTATAGCACAAAGAAACGCTCTGGATGGTCTAGAAGTCAGATATGTTTACAACGGTCCCCAACACGCCTTGGCTTGCAAAATGAGGATCGTAACCCCAAAAAAAATTCAATAAAAATAAAATAGTCATTCAGTTGAAAAATCAAAAAAAAAAAAGGAAACTGAATTTGGTATCTAAATCTTAATGCTTATAATTAGGCGTGAGATTAGATTAATAAACTGGTGGGGTGTAAGTTTAGTCCTAACAAACACACTTGAATGGCCGAATATGAAGACCCACGCCCTCTTCATCATACTACAAACCGAGAAAACAAACAAACATGTAAACACCATGTACCAGAACTTCAATCAGAAGTTTTACTTTGTGTATCATTTATCCGGCGGGTATAAGTTTGTATACACTGTCCGCCCCCTATAGTGATTCACCAATCTCAGGACCACGCCCGTGCTGAACTTTCCGTGTTTTTGTTGTTCACGCACACGCTGCCTCTTCATTCACTGATATCCTTCTCTTTCCCACGGCGTTTTTGTTTGGTTTTACTATTTGAAATGAAAATGTACATTTAGCTGTATGCAAATCTAGCTGTCGAGAAATGGATCGATTGTATACATATGACTTGTGTTGTTGTAAATCATGTAATTTGTACTTGTCAAAGAATTCTTCCATGCATATATTTTTTAAAACCTTTAAATTGAATAGTGCGTCAAAATAACATAAGTACGTTGTTGGTATATTTACAATGTAATATATGTAATATATCCAACAATGTAATGAGTTCTTAAAAACTATAGACAATTCCACATAGTTTAATTTCAGACCGGTTCCATTTTACTCTTTAAGTGGTCTAAAGTAAAACCGTGAAGATAAAATGTTTTCTAATTTTTATGGTTAACAGTCAGACGTTGTGACCTGGTTCACACGAGGAATTCAAAATATTTCGTTCTCCCTCCCAAAGCAAATCACAAGTTTGTTTGTACGTGTGGGTGGGTGGAAAGTTTACTTTTGATGCCAGGGTTTCGAAATAAATGTTTGGCCACAAGAGAAAATTCATATAATATCTGGTCAATAATATGCTGCTAAATTAACTGAGTATAATTCGTGGAATTTTCTGTCATTGACTAAAAGTCCAGATTGTTGATGGCCACGCGAGTCCGACTGTCTGTTATAATGCCGGACCTGTCGACCGACGTCCGCCAAACACTGATAAAAGGTTAACTGAAAGAAAAAAATCTCTCACTCCTCTCCTGGCCCTGATAAAAAAAAACTGACACAAGATATCATTCAAGATTTCACACGTATATGTTTACATTTTTTCTTCTTAGAGATTGATTGCAAAATGTCTCTCTTTCTCGTGATAATCTGTTTATTAACCTCAAACCGTGGGACTTTATTTTTAAACAGACACTCAGTGAAGCATTTTCTCCAAAGTAAATATTTCTAAAAGCATTCCTTTTTTTCGGTTATAAATTGTCACGAGGCATTGCGTGCGAAAATCTGCCCAGAAATCTGAGGGAGGCTATTTGAATCTACGATCGTGTCATAATTTCGACACGAGGTCGAGCCTGGTATTTATAATGCAAAGATTTTTTCAAGTTCTTTAATGTAGTCTTCATTTTCACTGATCATAGGATCGGGGTCATGGCGCAGTTGATTCCAGAACGACAGCTGCTACTGTTTATAGTTAATAAAACTTTGAATGACTAACCTATAATACTTGGTACTCCTGATTTCAACATTTATCAAATAGAAGATTGCATGGGCAAAGAAATTTTCACCCGAGCATGCTTGCTTTTTCGCAATTTTGCGCGGAATGCAATCCGGCTGCGAAACTGAAACTGTCATATATATCAGCGTTTAATACTGACAAAAGACGGATACTACTATCAGAATAGGAAACACATCCTTCAATTGTAAACAACCGATGATATCTACTTCCGGTATTGCCGACACGGTGACCTCTGAATTGCGGAAGCTTCCTGTAGCGGAGCAATCTGAATGGCAGAGGGTCACGTGACCAAAGGAGGAAATATTGTAAAGAGATTGTAAAAATGTAAACAATATTGAATCATTTTTAGAAAAAAGAAATCCTTTGCGAGTGCACAAAAGTACCCATAGAGCATTGAATTCGGTCAGTCGCTGAGCATAAAGTTTTAAAGGACTCCTCGATGTTGCATGCGTCATCAGCAGCTCTCCTTTCCATGACGTCATAATTTTTAGATAATGAACAGATTATGTTGTTCTCTTCAGTGTAATAAATCTTGAATTGTTACTTAATTCTGACTCTATAATACGGAAAATACAGTTTAGTGAAGTAGTAGTCCGCCCTTAATGTTGGTGGTTTTCCTGTGGTTTGTGAAACCTTGCAATCAAAACCATAGTACTGGTACGGAAGCGTATTAGTGCCACCTTATACTTTTTCTAAGTTTTTGATTTCTGAGTAAATTTGTAATTCCGACTTTGAATCTCGGCTTTCAACTTTAATCTAGCGTTTTCAAACTTAAAAAAAAATACGAGACATACTCTTCTGTTTAATGGTTTTTGTAAGTACGCATCTTTGTCACCTAAAAGTCCCACGTGATTGGAATTTCCCAGTGTTATGAAGTTGTTTACAAAATCCTTGGGGGTAATGTTCTTGACGGCCATCTTGATCTAAGGGGTTCATAACCTAAAACAGACGGGCTTAATATATTCGTCATCCACGGGCCCTCCATAGATTGATAAGAACATACATTATCAGTTTTCAAAGGAAATAATGTTGAAAACACATTCCTTGAATTTAAGCCATTCTCTCCCAACAGGTGTCAATGAACATGCTCGGTATCTCCATAAGAGGGTGAAATGTCCTTAAAGACAAACGCTAAAGTCTGCTCTGCTATCAACGAACGCTTCGATTGATCGCGCTGGAAGATTCTTCAGAATGCATTCTCATCAGCGTGTGTAGGTAAAATTGTCATTCATTGTGACATGACCCGGTGAGTTTTCCTTTGAAGTCAAGCATACTGTAACTGCGATACAGAACACTTTTTGTGGGCGTTTCTTATGCAAATGAGCAGAAACTGTACTGTATCTGCAAAATATCAACGATACAGTACGGTTTATATTTAGCGATGACGGAAAGCTGTATCCATATACAGACATACCAATCGTTCAATTCGCCATAGAACTGTTAGTATTTACTCAAAAATTGAGGTGAATTAAGAATAAAATTTTACAACGTAAAGGTTTTATTGTCGGATTCAAAAATTTTAGAAAGGAGGGAGTGGGGAAGTTCACAAATTATTACTTTGACCCCCCCCCCCAAAAAAAAACGGAAAATCGTATTCCGTGGGGTTATATTTATAATCAACCAACACCTATGTGCGTCATTTCGTTACTTGTTGACGCATTAAAAATTAAGCGTATGTATACAAGATTAGGAAAAAAAATTATTTACGAAAGCGAAAAAGAAAAAAAAAACTCAAAGGAGGTGGGATGGGGGCACCAGTGAGTGCTGTATTCCCCTTTTTATAGTTACTCTACATTTTAATGAAAACATGATCGTAAAATACCCCCCTTTTCCTTTCATCTGCTTATTTAAATTTGTATATGACGACCGGTGGAGGACATTGTCGGACATTTCTCTCAGAATCTACGATCTCCCGAAGCATTTTTGTTTCAAAAATATTCCTACATGATTCTTATATATCAAAATGTTTTGCATTAAATCGTAGCTTAAACTGAAAAAAAAAATGTCAGCAAGAGCTGCACAGAGAAAAAAAAAACCCTGCGCAATCAAATCTAAATAAAATTTTTGGAGAACAAATTAATTTATGCATCCCTTAAATAATTATTTTAAAATGATAGATACCTGCACGTCCATCTCACTCGGCATTTCAGTTGCGAATGCTTAAAATGGGATACTAAATCAACTTTCTGCAAAATCATCTGATTGGTTGGGAGGTATGTACCCAAATACGCATGTAAATTAGTGAGGTCCTTGGAAAGGTCATGTCACAAGTCATTTAGAATACTGCTCGGTATCGTCTTAAGAGTATCAGAGATACAGGGCGGGGCCCGGCTCGAGCTATCGCTCTCGCCTCAAGCCCCGCCCTGTATCTCTGATACAGTAGGAAACTCGTACTCTAAATAATACTTAAAAACCCGTTCTTGCAGCTCAGTGCATCATAAGGATTAGACCTCCATGACGGGCGTAGACCTGGCCAACAGAAACAGAAGTCAAGAAAGGTCAAGAGGGGTCAAGCAAGCTATCTCATTTAATAAGGTTCATTCACATTTTGTTTCAACAAGTTGTGATTTAATGAATTCATATCCATAAATATTCACTTCAAAAGAGCATCGTACGTTAAGAAGTTAACACTGAAAGATAGTGAACTCAGGGGTCGTGCTCACGTTACACAATTAAATGCCCTGGACGAAGATTCCTATCTCGAATTGAAAGAGGGAGAACATTAATAAGTTTCATATCGGCAATATTGTAATTATTTGTATCGGTTATCAACCTTTAACGGGGATTATATGTCAATAAAAACATGAGTACATTGATATCGTCAATATATCTGAACAAGGTATGGTAAATGTTGCCTCCTTGTCGAACTCGGTACTTTATAATAAATGGGGTCGATTTGCTTTGGAATTTAAAAACAATCAACAACTTTTTATTGATAAAAACACAGAAATTTCAGACGATGTAATTTAGGAATCATTCTTAGTACAGACAATGACTCATGAAAAATTTGGGCGACGTTTTCCTTGTCGATTTTATACGCATGAACACTCGATTTTATCAATGAAATTCGGAACAAGTCACGATGTGCTGTTAGCTTTCTAGACAAGTCACGTGACAGGGGGCTAAATATAAACCTCCTTCGTTGCACTTAATAACATGGCGGACTGAAATTTAGGACAAGGAGCACCTGCCCGTCCCAACCTACCCCTAACCTGACCCAGTTCTTTCTTCCAGACTTTCACTTCGTTGTCAGATAGATACGAGTATATGCTGTAGATAAGACTTGTTTGTTCGCGCTGTTCCTGCCACGCAACGAACCCCATGACCGTGGTCCCGTCTTAATGTGACCTAAACTTCTGGGGACGACGGACCCCTTATATGTATACAGCAATTATCGGAAATTCGAGACATTTTGATCTATGCATAGTTTACCTCGGGGTGGAGCGATATTTAGCCGTAAATACTCGGTACGCACCAGATTAGCTGCTAAAGAAAGAATGTGAATTTTTCTGTCGCACAAGAAAACCTCTCCCAAAATAAACCATTCTAAATTGAAACTCGATAAGTGCACTGTTTCTCGCCCATTGAACTTCATTTTGTTATTAAAATAGACAAGATAAGATATAAAAATACGAAACATTTACGCTAAAGTTTTATCAGGACAAAGAGAGTGGGAACCTTCATAAGCCGCTACTTTGTTACTCTAAGTACACCTTAAGGTGGGACAAGGCCTGATAATATTTTCTTCTGACATGAAATTGGAAATAAACTTTCCAGTGTACATATACATTGACAAATCTTTTAAAGTGCAACGTGGGTAAAAAATAATCGCATAAATAAACCAACCACCAAACTCGATTTTTATTTTTGGACCAAAGACAATGTTCATGTGAAAAGTTTATCTATAAGTATACCTGTTTATGCGTTTAAGGAAAGTGATGAGGAAAAAAATTTGTTTTGTCGATAAATTTAGACATATGTACATTTTGCAGAATAAAGCTACTATATTCTCTCTCTCTCTCTTCTCTCTCTCTGGGTACATAAACACATATTTTTGCTACACACTGGGTCCTCTTATAAATAATAACGCGCAGGTTGGCGACCTTTTATTTAATAGAACAAGGAAGAAAGGGATTTCTCGGAAATTTAAAAAGCAAGGACGCGTCGACAGTTGTGGAAACCGGATCACTTGACCGCGATTATTGAAGTAATAGATCTGATACGTGAAGATAGATCTCAATGTTGGGGCGGCACAACAATGCACGCAAGTCATTGCTGCACGAACCATGCCACAGAGACTTCGAATTCTCGGTTATGAACGTATATGGATAAGTGTGATGCAGTTTTCTGATTCTCATTCCAGGTTTCTTACTGAATCTGTTCCCTGTTTTTTATTTATAATTCAATACCCCCCTACCCCCAGTCCCGCTCTACTTAAACATTCAGCCTTTAACTTTTTTCCGGAGCATCACCCTTTTGCATAAATTTCTTGACCTTTTTTTTCAAAAGAGCAAAGTAATGAGGCATACGTGTTTTTGTATTGCTTGGAAATATTAATTCTATTGATACAAATACATGTATAAGTGTCTTTCAATTACATGCATATATATACACATTCTACATGTTTGTAGATTTTATTACATGTAATTTGAAATGAAGACTATAAATGAAGATAGCGCGCGATAACCGGAGTCCGGCGATCGATTGACCGCTATGTCCGGTATGTTTCAGCACTCGTGGTCGTTACGTATGTGTCCTTATGTCAACTCGGAGGATCAAACTTAACTTCAGGATACAAGAGGGGCACAGGGGCGTACTTCCTGGGGAATGACGTCAGAGAGAGAGAGAGAGAGATGAGTTCTTTACTGTCTCCAATATTTAACGCGTTTATCTTTTCTCATCCAATTCACTTTTTGGTGTTTGCAATGTATGCATAATTGTAAAGGTGACTTCGCAAGGCATTTAGTGTACAAGACATAGGGTTGACTCGATTTACCTAAAATCCTAATCTAGTACCATTCAGTAAACACTTTCTGGCTTCTAGTGTATCTAAATTATTCTTCACCAAGAATTAAATAAATACATAAAATAAAAAAAAATTAAAAATAAAAAAATATTTAAAAAAAAATTTATATTAATAAAACAATGTAGCATTTTATTTTATTTCAAAAAAAAATTATTATGAGAAACACTACCGCAAAAGTCTTTGAACACAGAAGAGAATTTTATCAAATCACGAATTGGACTCAACTTGCTGGACATCAGTCGTCCCTCACCTTGACACATTTCGCGCCGTCCACGGTTGCGTAAATACTATTAAGTCCGCTCTGTGACCTACTTTTAACCTTGTCTACGGCCTATCACGCTGCTATAGCCTGCCGTATATATTGTTCTATATTAAACCCCGCGAGTCGCCCAGGGTTCAGAATCTGCGCAGTTCGTGTATATAAACATTGTATACCTACCTTTGGCACGGTGCCAAAGAATGTCGCGATAATGTATTCAATAAAAAATCCGATTCAAGTTTTAGAGCTAGACTAGATATCGACGGCATATTTCTACCGTGGCATTTTTTTCATCGTTTTTTTTTCTTCCTAGTTATATAATGTAAACATTTCATATTACTCACTTCTGACAAAATTAGAATTCGGCTAATCACAGCGTAAGTTTGCTGTTTGAAATTCCCATCTTTTCTCATTTCCAATATAAATATATATACTTTTCAGAAAACCACAGAAAAGTTTTTTAGGGGAGCTCTACTTGCGGCGCTGATAAACTTTAAATTCTAGATTTATCAGCGTCGTTCAAAAACTCGAAAAATTCTTTCCAGTGGCTTTCCGTTATATAAAAATAAAATACGCAACAAGCAAGTAATTTTAAAATTCAAATTTTATTTTATTATTTTTTAAACCAAGGATTTTTTCCATTTATTTATCATTCATAAAAAAATAAGTTATATACAATGATGCAATATTTGAGGTTTATTGACCATCAATAAATTAACTCCCGCTCAACCACACAGACATTTCATGTCGCTTATAACTCAGCATTTTCACAAACACTATTCCCATATAAAAACAATTTTTCCACGCATTTATACAATAAATTAAAAATGGCTATTTACAAATGAGAAAAACTTTCCGATACAAGTATCCATTCCGACTTGAATCCGAGAATAATGAGGTGTATGCGGTGTCAATGAATTCTATTGAGAATGTCTGCATTTCTGAACAATGAATGAGGGAAAAAATATGGGAAAAAAATCGGGCAGAAAAAAAAGGCAGAATTGTGTCAAATGATTTAATCTACTGTAAGAATATTTAATGATAAGAGTATTTGTTAAGTTTTTTTTCCTTGGTTTCTTTGAATAAAAAAACCAAAACGTCGAAAGATAGAGCATATAATTTCAATATAGGGCTTATGGTCTATTTAATGCCATGAGCATCTTGTCAGATTTTCTAACTTGAAATTACATATGTTAAAAAAAAGTTATGCTGCTAAAAGATTTGATAGCACCAGACTGTTGTGTAAACATTTTTTGAAAATGCTTTCAAAGGAGGAAAATTGTTCAGCAATGCAAAGTACCCTCTTCTGTGCTTAGCTTGCATTGGAATGGCAGTGTGGGTGAAATTCCTATTCAGAACTCACACCTTAGTTTTTTGCAATTTCTTACAAAAAAATTATTTTTTCCTTTCAAATGAATACATTATTTGAGCATTTTGTTTTGCATATTTCAGCATCAATTGAACAGACATTTTTTTCTTGACCTTTGAGGTTATCATCCAAAAAAAAAGTCATTTTTCAATTGTCAATTCTTTTCATTTGGAAATCTTTGGCATCCAGTATTTCTTTCTGATCACATTAAAATTAAGAAAGTTTCTTGGAGAAATCCTTCTTCTAATGTCCAAAGGAGAATTTTTTTTCGGTACAATATCCATCTGACGAGAAAAATTCCCTGAGGCTTGGAATAGGAAGTGATTGAACACTTTCATTGGTTCGTTGAAGTTTCACTGTCTCCCAACAAATAAATAATTTGAACACTACTGGGGGGGCTAAAAGTTTCTGTCAGCGTCATATGCTTTCTTGGCTGCTCATACTCTCGCCATCCATAGAACCTGTTGAGGACATATTGTTATTGGAGGGGGTGCGAATGACAAGTTTATCCACAGAGAGGGGGGTGGGGGCCATCCAAGGGTGAACTAGGATATCCTCTAAACTGGGTCGATCGGACGGACGGATGGACAGACACTTCCTTATCAAATCTTTTGCTTCTGAAAAAATAAAATAAAGAAGTCAATTAAATATTCTTCCAATTACCCATTTCCAGGAATATAAATATTTAATTAATTTTTTTTTTCTTCAAATTTGGGATTGTATAATAAATTATTTGACTTACCATGTGAAAGTCTGCCCCTGAAGCAAACTTCGGCTTTCATGATCTGCTCATCTTGTTCAAAAGGGATGTCTCCACACACCATATCAAACAAGAGAATACCCAGAGACCACACGGTGGCTGAGCGACCATGGTACCGATGAAACTTGATCCATTCAGGTGGACTATATACTCTTGTTCCTGAAAAACACAAATACACCAGGTCAATTAATTACTTGTTATTAATTAATGGACAGGTAAAAAAAAAGTAGATGTTTTACTGAATGAGTCATTAACAGCCCAGAGAGCACTTAACAAAGGGCTTATTTATGAGTAATAGATTCTACAGGTGGAAGCAATTTTTGTTAGGCATCACTGGTCTATTGAGTGAAATTTCTGGGACAATGGTCACGCTTCAGTGATCAAGGAATATCACTGGGGCATAAATTTACTGCACGGCCATATGCTTCAAATTTTTCAACCATAACAAGAATATTAGATAATTAGTTGTGTCAAAATCAATGTGCCTTTTAAAAGTCAGTTTGACCCTCCAGCTATTAAATGACCAAGCAGTTAAGAATGGGCTCAGGTATTTCTAATGAATTTGTCACATGGTGCATTTCACAATACCAATCCCTACTGTGTTGGAAGTTTATAGCAACTACAATTTAAAGCCCTAGTGCCAAGGAATGCTAGCGCGTTTGACCTTAATCCATACCACATGTATTAATCCCGCGGTCAAATCGGGTTTAATCAAATAAGAGTGATTAGATAACGCAGACCAAGTAAAGAGTTGGCTGCTGTGCTATAAATAGCACAGTCAGTGCGCTGCTAGATGCTGATAAATTTTGACCCGCTAGGTGCATCTGCCAGCTCGCGCGGTATTGGGGTCGGGAAAACCTTATATGGAGGATCGGATCGACTTAGAAATTTACACAATCCAGTGATGCCAATACAGAAAATATCACAGAAAATTCACAAATATCGACACTCACCATCAAATGTTAAATACACTGTGTCTCTTAGGAAAGCCCCAGAGCCGAAGTCAATTAATTTCAGTTCTCCTGTTTTCAAGTCAATTAAAATATTCTCATCCTTAATGTCTCTGTGAACTACTCCGTTTTTATGAATGGCGATTAAGGTCTCCACAATTTGTCGGAAAAATTTTCGGCTAGTTTCCTCGTCTAGAGCACCTTTCTCCGTGATAAAGTCAAATAAGTCCTGTACATGCTCAGGCTTTTCCATCACTATCACAAAGTAGTTTTTCATTTCGTACCACTCAAACATTTTTATAACTCCATTACACACTGACACTTTTTTTAGTAGACATATTTCCAGCGGAACTTGATGCCCGTTAATGGATCCCCATTCTATCACTTTTTCTCTTGCTATTAATTTTATAGCGACCTGAAAAGAAACAAAATAATTTTTAAAAGCGTGTCATAAATTCATACAAAGTAACAAACTTGGATATTTGACACCTGCACCTAATGACATTTAGCGCGTCCCGTTTTTTCCGCGGGAAAACTTACTGGCATATTGTCTCGTTTCCGTGTTCCAGCGTACACCGTGCCGAACCCTCCGCTCCCCAGAGTTGGGCCAACATTGTAAGCTTTAGTGAAGCTTTCCTTATCTCGTACTAAAAATCATAAAACAAAACAAAATATTAGTCAAATCCAAATCAAGCGGTTCTATTTCACGTTCCTTGACAACACTGCCCTAACATATTGTACACGGATCCAGGCAAAAAAAATATTCAAAACCTACCTTTCACGTCCTTTTCCTGAGGCGAATTTCCATTACAAGAAAACATATTTAAATTTTCCTTTTTTGAAAACATATCCACACTAAAACATTGTTGCTGTTTAATGTACGAGAATCCACGTCGTTGCGAGCGAGTCGACGGCTTGTTATTATCTGAGCATACAAGGCTCTGTGTTTGTACTATGAAGTTTCAAATCAACAATTGCGGGAATTAGAACACGATTACTCCGCAGTAAGTGTCCCTGCCCACTTGGCGACGTTCCAAAAATATTAAGGTGATCTTTAATCGTTTTTCATGTAAATATTGTAATATTTTAAGAAAATGAATTTCTGTTGAAATTTAGAATACCGAAAAACACAAATATTTCTTACAAATTTGGAGTAGACAGGGGAACTACATTTCGCGGAGATTTTCTGTCTGGATCTAGCGTTCACTATATTTTGGCTCACGGCCAACACACTATTGCGCTTCACTGCATTCATGGAATGCGTGTTTACAGATCTTAGCCAATCAAAAGAGTTGGCGCGTTTTAGATCAATTGCATTACGTATCGATTCATGCCCACCTCGAAACCAAAACAAAGCAGCGTGGTTATAGAGCAAACATGAAAGTCAGAGACATCTTGTATTTTTCACTAGCTGTGAATGATTTTTTTTTGCGTTTTAAAAACCTATTTCTTTTTTCAAAAAATTATACATATAACTATCTTCTCACGTTTGACCACAAACTTAAAACATTTTGTAACTAAATAATGATTGTTAGAAAACAAAAAATGTTGAGATCACTTAGTAGAAGAGATTTTGTTAATAGCATATATATTAATGGTTTATAAAATAGTGTTTTAACTATGAAGAATTTTAAAGCGCGCACAGCTCGGCCGCATTTTTTCCCACGGGTAGAAGCTAGGCTAGGTAAAGTGAAAGGCGATAAAGGAATACCTTTGTACCTATCTACCTACCCCACGCTATTTATAGAAGTTAAATCAACAAACAGTGTAACCGTGTGACGCTAGGTGAATGGTAAAGCAGCCCGCGCTCATACAGACCAGTCACGGGACAAACTCGCTGGTCTTCGGTCAAATATTCATCTGTATGATCATCACATGTCTTTATTGCTTTTTATAAAATGTTGACATTATTTCCTCCTGTTTTAAGACTATAATTTCTGTCAAAAGATTTGTTTAAAAAAGTAAAAAAAAAACAAAAACAACTTTTTATTAATATGTTTTCTCTCAAAACCTCAATATCGCATGTGTTCATGTCTACCATATATGACAAAATTTAGAAAAAAATCAATTTAATGTGGAAATTTAGTTCAGGCAGCTTGCTTCCTGGCCTATGGGCAGACAACTTCCTGATGATACGCTCAAGATAGGTAACAGTAGGTCAATGTGGGATAACTCGTATTTCCTCTTTATAAAACCTGATACATCAGTTATCTACCTCGGATTAAACAAGATTGTCCTGGAGCCATGACAAAGGTGTCAACTATTTAAACAGATGAAAGCCAAATTCCGTCTCTTCCTTAATCAGTTCATGTGAAATCCCAAGGCGGAAATCTGATTGTTGTTTAAGAATTTAAAATCAAAAAAAAAAAAAAAAAAAAAACAGGCCTGAATTTTTCTTCCTATTGAATTAATGAAAAGATCCAACTATATTAAACATGACATATATTCGGTTGAAAATATAAGCAAGCAGGTAAAACAATATCAAAGCCTTTACAACATGAAGCAGTTTCAATATATATAACTCTTTACTATAACCGGACTTGATGTAAATTATCCGGACATACATAGGCATTCATCATTTTCTATAGCTGCAGATCTGTAGCGTTATGGTTTTATATATTTGTCTTTGACCATAAGGCTACAGATCAAAAAAGGTGCAATTTACGGCGAAATATTTTTTGCGCTCTTTTGGGGAGAATTTCTCCACTTTCTAGCATTGGTCAATCAACTACCTTTCACTCCCTAATTCTAGACACATTCTGTATCCAATATGTATAGTTTATCCACCTCCCAACCATTTATAGTTGTCTCTACAGGCAATAAACTCGCCTGAAGTGAATTTTCAGTAATCTAACAAATAATTTTAATCAAGCGAGTTTATCACTTGTAGAGACGAGTATAAATGGTTAGGAAATGGATAAAATATATAGATTAGTTCAAAAATGTGTCTAGAATTAGGGAGTGAAAGGTAGTTGATTGACCGATGCTAGAAAGTGGAGAAATTCTCCCCAAAAGAGCGCAAAAAATATTGCGCCGTAAATTGCACCTTTTTGCACTACGGGATCTGTAGCGTTATGGTCAAAGACAAAGACAAATACATAAAACCATAACGCTACAGATCTGCAGCTAATCATCATGCTCTGCTATTTTCAAGTGTTCGACGACTGCATCATGTGCTAAGGGAGGTAACCACAATAATTTTCATCACAAGTGAACATAACTTAGAGTTACTCCGCTTGCTCTTCTCTTTTTCGCATTACGTTGTATTCTAGATGAAATACAGACCAACAGGCACCGGGGAGGGGGGGGGGAAGACTTTTTTTAAAGATATACTAAACAGTTAAATTATGCTTAATTTACAGTGGTGCGCGACAACCATACTTCCGAAAAATTATTTTGCCTGTCTGGAATTTTCCATTTTGGTTAGATGTCCCGTCAGTCCTAAATACTGCACAAACGATAAACAAAATACGGAAGGGCAGGGTGAAAATCAAAGTTACCAAGAATTATTGTCAGAGTACATGAATTGCTAACAATAAAACAATTTCAAACTATACATATAGAGTATCCTTTATGTTTAAACACAGGGGCTTGCTCACGGCTTGTAATATTTTTTAAAGAATCATACACGGTAATAGTCCAACAACACTGCAGTTTTATTATTACCGTATTATGTTTTTTTTTTTTTTTTTTTTTTTTTTTATAAATAAATAATTATTACACGCCGGGAACAAGCCCCTGTGGTTTAAACAAAGCTCCCAGGTTGCTGTTATAATTCAGGGAAAACTTACATTTAGATATTTTGTCTTCGTCCATTCTGCCACATGCAAAAGTCTTATTTCTGTTCACTGAGTAGTTTTCACAAAGCCAACAAGAAAAAGCGTGCCTCGTTAAAACTGGAACCCCGGTAGAGTTTCTGTGACAGAACTCACTCTAGCGGGTATATATCAAGTCACGTGACCATAATGAGGAGTCACTCAACCTTGACCGAGAGAAAAGTGTTGATACCCTGAATCGTTGACACCTCGTCATTTCTGTACAACCACTTAATCTGTCGTCATTCAGAAAACACTGTCAGTTCCCACTCATCGTGTGACAGTAGTGAAAACTAGTTTGATTATAGTTTATTATCAATATCATGTTTGCTTTAGGAATTATGGTGTCAAGTTTTGCGAAGAGGAACCACCCGAGCTTCTTTAAATTATCAGGAAAAAAAAAACCAATCACTTTTTAAAATATCATTACACATAGAAATGAAATCAATTAAATGACATAGAGGGTGACATCGAAAAGTGAATAAAATCATCATAAATAATAAAATAACTAACTCAAACACTTTTCGATAATTATTTAGAGTTATGAATACATAAAAAAAAAGAACAAATCAAAGTTTCATATCATTTCAGAAATTCAAAATTTCAAAGAGATTCAATGATCATAGTGTTCAAGTTCATTTATTCACTCAAAACCATTTAAAATGCAAATGATGAGTTATATTTTCCGTTTCGAGTTCTATCGATATATAACAGTTACTATATATCGGAACCCCCCCCCCCTTCCCCATGTTTATTGTTAATTAAAGTCATCGACCGATCCAGACGATAAAATGCAATTTAGATCGATGACCTCGCTAATCAAGATCTGTCACATTAGAACCAGGAAGATAAAAACAGAGGGGGTAACGTCCCCCCTACCGCCGAGGGTAGGGTCCACCGACATAAACAGCTGATAAATACAGGTCGTAAACATGCCCAACAATGAATGGTCATTCAATTCATTTAAGAAATTATCCGGAAAAACTGGATTTTGACACTTGAGAAAATCGCTACGTGTGTCGTTAATTGAGCGAGTAATTTCACGCGGGTGTGGAATGTTTCTTACTGGAAGTGTCAATTCCAGATTATGAGCAATTAGATAGAAATATAGAACCATCAAATGTACGATGTGGGGGCGAAATAAATCCTCTTTTATTTCAAGGCTACTTGGGATACAAATAGAACGAGACTCTTTCAAAAAGAGACTTGCTATAAATAAATAATTATATTTTTTCGAAGTTTAATTGTTTTTTCGTTATGAGGCATACGTATATATACATTCATTTGTTTAAATTTCCGTCTTTTAGTAAATCATTTGAAATTTGGGGGAAAAAAGAATTTCTGGATTTATCCTCTCTTGAGTCGTATCAGCAATGATGAAAAAAAAATAGCCAGGGCTTCAAGTTTGGATCAGAGCAAACAAATATTATAAAAAAATACCGGTACATTGAAATTAATGTAGCAAAAAATATTTATCGGATCCTTGGACTTGATTCTTTTTTATTCTACAAGATAAGTATTATATTTCAAGAAACAGTATTTGTGTAACAGTGTTATGCAGTTAGGGTCACTTAGGGACCCATATCATGATGGCCTTACATATCCAACTTTACACAAACGCGTTCCGCACAGACCCATAGAACGGGGGATGCCCTTCCTCATAATATTGCCAGTAATCCATTATATTTTATACAATATGATATAAACTTAAGGTTCATAAACCATCTGCTCACTCATATAAAATGTTGCTTGAACCTGAATGATTTTCCAAAAGAAATGTATTTTATAAGTAAAATACAAACAATTATAGCATAGCTTGCGGGACAAAATTCGACAAAAAAGACACTTCAAATTGGAAAATGTATAAAGGGATAATGGATATTTTGTCATTGGGACCCCATCCCCTGTTCCCAAAAAACGGTATTTTTTCCCCATGAAAAATGTGTTAATTTCTCATTAGTCATTTAAAGCTCCCTTTCCCTATCCCCTAATTAAAGAATCTAAATTACGATGATTTTTTTACTGAATTTAATATACTCATGTACAATCAAGAAAAACATTATATGATAGCAAACACCAGAAACCCAAAATCTTAAGTCTCAGTGCGTAATGATTTACCCAGAAAATCTTAGCCACTAATTGTTTCCTCATGCATTTTTATCCCCTCACAATGGAGGGCGTTTGTGTGTGTGTTTAGTTTGTTTTTATTGAGGGGATACAAGCATATAGTAGCTATGTTTTCTATGTTGTTCGACAAGATTAGGGGACACTCCCCTCCCATGCCCCTCCCCCCGGTTCTACGGCCGGAATGCTACACGGCCCTATTCGGATTTCTTATAATAGCGTACTTATCATAGATAACATTTCATGTTTTGAAAAGGATATTCTCCCAAATTAATGAAAATTAAATGGTACATGCATATCATTTTCTCGCAATTTACTAACATTTTTTCTAAGGACCTTCTACAGTGTTAAAATGACACACCCTTTATGGAACAGAGTCCTGTACCCTTTTAATTGGGAATTTGTAATCGAAAAAGTGACAAAATTTAGAAATATATATTTATGTCTTATACTTATATTAAGTTTTACTTTTGAAAAAAGAGATACTTTGCAGGCTTGTTCCCTTTTCATATCTTTATGAATCATTAAAATTTCAAGATTTCTTTAAATTATAAAAAGAACTGAAAAAACAAGATGTGTTTGTGAAACACTATGCGCCCGGCCGCAACGAAGTTCCAAAATCTATTTTTAGCATATACATGTAGGTCACAGTCAAGGTCACAAGGTCATTGATCTTAATGCCATTTGAAAGAGCTTTATTAGTGGAGTAGGCATGATAGATATAAAGTGTCTATCTCCTATGGTTCAAAAGATATGGTGAAAGTTCGAAAAAGCTGTTTTTAGCATATGGTTTACAGTCAAGGTCACAAGGTCATTGACCTTGGTGTCATTTGAAAGAGCTCTATTTGTGGAGTATGCATGCCAAATATCAAGTCTCTATCTCTCAAGGTTCAAAAGTTATGGCGAAGGCTAAAGTTGACAACAGACAGACAGACAGCTAGACAAACAGATAAACAGACAGGACAAAAACAATATACGCCTAATAAATACTGACATAATAAATTTGCATGTCAATTGGGATTCTTTAACGTAAGGGGGGTGGGGTTAATTTTCAGTTGGGATAGGCCTCATTTACAGGACCTGGATGTATAGCAGATAAAAGAGCTGTTAAAGATGGGAAATATATTTTAAAAAATCCTTATATGCACCTAATCTTTTTAAAATATTGATAATATATTCATCAATGCACACATTTAAAAAAAATTATCTGGTCACTCTGCATTCGAACACGAAACTATGGAGAACTGAGCTACACTATTGTTTATTTAACCTTAGAAAAAGCCGTATCGGGGTAGGGTTTAGGGTCCTACAGCTAGATATCATTGTGCGGTGCTAGAACCCCCTAACCCCCAACCCCCCGACTCGAAATAGAGTTTTTGGAGTTTCACAGTTGTTTTGGTTTATCTGTTGGGAGAGAAATTAAATAACTTATCTTTTGCTGGCATAAAAAATGAAATTTCATTTAAATCTGACTCATAAAAAAATCTAAATACTAAAAAGGCAGCTACCTGCACTCAGAATCAAACGGAATAGAAGTTTATTTTGATATTTTATTACTTTCTCACGACTCAAGAATTCTGAAATATTAATTTTTCTCTGATTTTTAAAAAAATATTTGTCTTATGAAAAGTTAAATTTAATCACATAAATTATCCGACCACTCATCTATAGTAAGGGAGTACTGGTGACCCTGTTCACTGTCCAAGTGATTTTTTTTTTTGTTGTTGTATAATTTTACTTACATCACCTGAAGAACAGGGTGGCACTGTTAATGGTTTCTTCATACATTGTATATAAGTACATTGTATATAAGTACATACACATTACAGGTAAACTTTGACCTACCTGGTCCCCCATCGCCAGCGTCAGTGTGTAGTACATAAATATAGGTGAGCTACCCGTCTCACTGCGAGAATCTCGACGTGGATTTCACGCTGTTACTTAAAATAGATCTTCTGCAAGAACTTAGTGTGCTCGTTTAAAACCCATGGAGATATGATTTTTTCCACAGTATATATTTACCTGATCTTGTTTTTTATTATGATAATGATGATTAATAAATAATTAAATGGTCAGCGGGCACATCACAATATAATTCCTTTTCACAAAATACGAATGTATGCAGCAAAAGCAATTCATTCTGAGGTGTATCTTTTTAAAAATCGTCTATATCCCCTGTAAACACGTAATATTCTTTCCTGTAATCTAAAGTATGATGTAAGGAAGCTATTTTGGGATCAACATGAGTCATTCGTGAAGCAGCAGTAAATATATTGATTGTCTTTATAATTCAATTCTTATATGCTGAAAAATCAACGAACATAAATTCAATGATCAAAAATAAAGAAAAAATGAAAATTTAGAAATTATATTAAAAAAATAAAAATAAAAATTGGGCCTTAGCTAGAGGTGCCTTCGGAAGTAGAAACTCACAATGCCTGCAGCACGTGGTATAAACGGGGGGGGGGGGGGGGGGGGGGGGGGTCCTGACTCCTTCCACGAAATTATTTTGATGCATGTTGGATTCTGAGGAAGGGGGTTTTGGGTAGGGGGGGGGCTTAAAATTTTCATTTTTTTTTTCAGATACAAATTTACCCATATTAAGTTCTGCCTCAGAGAGTGTCCCTTCAAATCCGTTTTCTAAAACATTTAAATTTACTGTATTTACCACTTTCTGAACTGAATTCATAATTTTGTATCAGATCTTTATTCTTATATTCTTTTTTTTTTATTTATTTTTTTAGATGGATTTAGAAATGTTGGAAGAAAATAACTCTTCACAAATTCACCTAGTTGAAGTGAAATAGTTGGGGCTGGCTTATGTCAGATAAACCAGTGGCGGATCCAGGAATTTTGTAACAGGGAGCGCAGTAGAATGCAGGGGGGGGGGGGTCTGATGGCTGTACTAAAGCTCCCAGTGGGCCTAAGGCATGGTCCTTGGTGGGGGGGGGGGGGGGTCCGGGGGGCAAAGCCTTCTTCTTACAAATAAAAGATGTTTTTTTTCTTCTAGATTTTAGGATAATGGAGATATGAATTTTACATACAAAAATTTTAAACGGGGGGGGGGGACGCCTGGCGCGCCGGCCCTGGATCCGTCTTTGAAGATAATCTTTTTGTTGTCTGCGCATCATTCGAATTCACATTTGAAATGAAAATTAGTTCGCTTTATTGTTATGTATACATATTATTATACATAAATAATTATCACGATTTTTAAATGCCTTATATCATGAGGGGTATATAATTAACAGTTGTATGATGTGAAAAAGTCTTTTTATCATATTCCTGTCTGTATTTTGATAATAGTTAGCCTATTTTACAAAGAATAAATGCTAAAATTTTCGAAAATCGTCATATTCATCATCCTTGATTTTACCATATTTTTCTATTAATGTAATTGATTTTCGGGAATATCTAAAATAAACATCTTCGCTAGTCAAGGGTTTCTGATACGCTACTCTCGCGTATCAGAAACCCTTGGCTAGGGAAGATGCTAAGATGAAGTGCCTAATATTCTTTTGTTTGATCCGCTCCTACTCTGCAAAGCATGCGTATTATTGATTTTCTCAACTTCCTGTGTAAGCCGCAAAGATGGCGGAAAAAATTACAGACGAGGAACTCGTAGAAGAATTGAAAGGCTATGGTGAGGTGGTAAAAGTGC
This sequence comes from Saccostrea cuccullata, assembly GCF_032062105.1. Lineage (NCBI taxonomy): Eukaryota > Metazoa > Mollusca > Bivalvia > Ostreida > Ostreidae > Saccostrea > Saccostrea cuccullata. The sequence continues at coordinate 66,171 of NW_026926534.1, read as the reverse complement.
CGATCGACAAGAAAAAACGACCAATACTGATAAAAAAGTTAAATCATTTCAGGGCTCGAGACAGACCTGCCAATCAGGGAAAGAAAACGACGCCGTCTCGATCCAGACAGACAAAAAATGTCGAATTCAGCTCTGCTGAAGAAAGCGAAGATGAGACAGTTGTTCCAGTCAAACGCATGGCTGGAAGACAAGGTCCACCGAAAGAAACTGTGTCGTCCTACTCTAAAACAGACACAATAGAAATATCCCCGCCGCGGACTCGAGCTGGAAGACGCAGCACGAGGCGGAGTGGGGTGGGGGGTGAAACAGTGACCCCGGCCCCGAGTGTGCCATTGAAATCATTATATCCTGACCTGTCTCGAGAAGTGGGCGGGGCTGCCGTTATAAACTCCTCAGTTAATTACTCGTATGAATATCAGAATGAATTCACAGACTCTGATCCCGATGAAAGTATGTACGAAGTCGAAAACAAATCTATGAACACAACTTTTCAGTTACAAGACAGTTTTGTTGATAATTACAAGTCACCGTTAGGTCATTCTGTTAAACAGCGCAGGTCAGCGGGGAGGGGGAATTCCAGGAAGGCAGAAAACGACACCACATGGTCCGAGTATTCTCGTGGAAAATTGAACAATATCACGGACAATAGAGTAGAAGATGAACACGATAATCATGTAGATCACTCATACGAGCCCAGAGCTTCATTCATTTCTACCAGCATTCTGTGTTTAGTTGTTTGTTTCTTTTTAATTGTTGGAGCAACATACATTTACCTTCGTCAAGACATAGGCAGCACACATTTTGGACAGAGTAAATAATTATTTACTTTTCTTAGTTGTTGATAATTGTTGGTTTTGTTAGCAACCTAGTAAAAATAATTTTGTAGATGACATTCGACTCGATTAACTTAAAAAAAAAGAAAAGGGCGAAATGCAAATTTTTTAAAGATTAAGATGTGCACGGGAAGGTTTCATAAACAAAGAAGGCAATAGGGCCTGATAACATTGTTGAGGGCTCTTTAAAAAACAGGAAAGTTTGAACTAATGAAACATGTGAAACTGTAAATAGTACAATATGATGAGCATCTTAGTTTATTTTGTCAGGTCTGACAATATCTACAACTAGGTTGGACTAAATATCTTTTTACTTTTCTATCCATTTCATAATATAAAATTTTAAGTCCTTTTTATAATTTTGTATTCAAATAACTACTTCAATATTGAATATAGGATGACCTACAATACTGAATATAGGATGGATATTGAAATGTATAACTTGCATGGAAACATTTATTTAATGAATCTTTGAGTTTTTTGTTTTTATTATTTTAAAACTTTTTTCTTCAGGAGGTGATGATGATGTGGTATATCCCAAGGGAAAAAATCAAACAGAGGTAAAAGAAAATCTGAAAATTGGTTAATTACTGGTATTAATTAGGTTAATTACTGGTATTAATTAGGCTAATTACTGGTAATTATTAGGCTTAAATTTAAAAAAAGTAATAAAAAAGGTACTTGAAAAGTTGATTGATTTCAAGGGATATAAGTAATTGAATGGAATATATACAAATGATGCAGAATATTCATTAATCACTTCATAAAAGTTCAAATATAACAGATAAATGAAGTGTAACTGGTGAATACAGCTTTTTAAAATTCGGTATATATATTTTTGTCACTGGGACCTATAAATTACTTCGTTATATCCGTAATTCGTTATAACTGTATAAGAAATTCATTAAATTTATATAGCCGGGGATCCAAGATGACTTCGCTATATCCGTAAATTCGCAATATCCGTGTTCGTACTAAACGAGTTTCGCTGTAGCTTTTAAGAATTGATTTTTATTGAAGACACTTTCTTTATATGATTGTTATTTTTGTTATCAGTATAAAGGGGCTCAGCAGATTGTGGTGAAAATCGAGGAATATCTACGTAACAAAGGTGAGTGGAAGAGTTATCTCTCTTATCAGAGTATCAAGGGACGTACCTTAAAGAAATGACACCAGGAAATGAAATGTAATCACAGGCAGGTATGGGTAATTAACAGGAATTAATGACAAATCTGATATACAGTGGCTGAGCTCCAGATAATTTTTTTACCAGAAAGTGTATTTACTCCCTGAATTTCAAATCAATGTAGATTTTAATTTTCATTGAAATGATTTTAGAGTAGTTTTTTAATCATGTTAATATACAAGTGTTTTAGAAGAGGAGAAAAAACTACAAAGGACAGTGTCTGCATTTACTTATATACATTGTAATTTTGGAAATACAAACAAGACTTTTGGCTAAAACTGAGGTTCATTCTATTTTGACAAGGAAGATGATACAGTAGGTATAGTTATCACAGGCAGTGTCAGGCACTTAATGTTTTCCTCCATTTAAGATGATATCTTAAAAAACAAGAGTAAATGAGAGAACAAATCTTCATTTATATGGGAAGTAGAGAGAAATCAGAAATTGGCAATGGACCCATAATAAAAAGGAATGTTATGTACAGAACTCATGCAGTGTATCCCAAAAGCACCGGTCCGTCGGACAAAACAAGTGAAAATCTTATTGGTCTGATTCCCTAACTAGTAAAATCGGTCCATTTGTCCGAGGTTTGTTTTGGTTGGGTTTTAAATTTTGTATTTTCTAATCATCATTTAGACGCTTTAACTAATACCAAAACACATTATTTAAAACATTTGGTCGATCATGATTGTTTTAAAATCTACTTTGGCCACGATATTTCTAAAATATTTCTATAGGACAGTACCAGGAAAGAAAAAGAAACATTTCAGTTATGTTTTAATGTGTGATTTGTTTATTGATTCGTACGATGTAAAGAAACATTGTTTTGATCATTATATGATAAAAGTTTTGGACCGGTGAAAACTTGTTTGGTCCTGTAAAATTGTTTTAACTGTCTCTCCGAATGTGTTATGTGACGATTTTTCTTTTTTGCAAAGACTGCCGTATGTAAGCATCTTACTAAGCAGAAAACTCTAAAATTTTAAGAGAACTCTTAATCGGTAAATTAAAAAATATGCAAAATCAATTATAATCTAATTCTCTGATTTTTTCTCTGGAAATCTATATTACTGGTATGAATGTTGCTGGTTATTAAAACACTTAAATCTGTATTTCGTTTTGAGAAAATTCAAACACTGATTTCACTTCATTTCATATCATTTGCTAAGTCGTGCTTGTATTATTCAACCCATTGTACATAGGGCTGGGACGATACAACTTTTTCTATATCGATACGTATCACGATATTTGAGCCACGATACGATATGTATCACGATATGTTTAATTGCTTATAAAATCTGTTTTTGCATTGAAATAAACAAATTATTTCTTTGCAAATAAGAATAATTTATTCAAAATAGTTGTTTATATGTTGTAAAACAAAAATATTTTACTCAAGTGGTGTAAATTATTATTTATTTCACAACTTATTTACTTTATATATTAAACCCCAAATGTTAAATAAACAAAGAAAAATAGAAGTAAAATTTGGGGGGGCGATATTTCGATATTTCTTCATATGTATCGATATGCGTATCGTCCTCACATGTATCACGATATATCGATATCTCGATATATCGTCCCAGCCCTAATTGTACACAGTATTTCCGTGGTGTAATGCTTATCTACGATTGCTAATGCTTGACTGTACTCTCAGCTCTAATTTTTAATGTATATTTTGAAAATTTCAATGCATATTTCTGCAAATACACACCTTATCTGGAGCTCTGCAGTGGATTACATATCAAGCAAACACACTTATGATGAGATCATTCGGACACGGAAAAACCTTCAAACATGATAGTTGTAATACTACGTTAGAGGAGTCAGTATTGGAAAACTTAATTTACATTTATTGTTACCTAAAATTCTGGGTTTAATTGATACATATACAAAGTAATTGTAACTTAGTTACCTGCCTTCAGGTTCAGAAATCTCAGGGAAACGATTGTAATAGTTAATTGTCTTTGGAAATTTTCATCTGTATTTTTTGCATTTTGTACATTTACAATTTTGAATCTTGTAAAGTTTACGACTTTCTCTTTATGCTCTTAATTTTATTGTGCATTCCCATGTCCCAGAAATCAGGTTTTTTTTAATAGGCTGTTTTTTTTGTTTTTTTTTGTTTCAGCAAATGGAGAAATGATAAAATGGGAAGAATTGAGAAAAACAGTGACAGAAAGTGAAGTGGTAAGGCCAGATATTGTAACCATGGTAACAGACGTAAAGAAACACCAATCTGTCTCACTGTTAGACCGAAAGGATTTTTTTTTCACTTGTGCACTTTACTAACAGAATGAAAAAAAGTAGAAATTCAAGCAAATTATGTTTACTTATACTATTCTAAAATTGAAAGAATATACATATGTAAGACTCTTAAAGATGTCCAATATAAGCTACTGTTCTAGGATGAAAATCCATTAAAGATGATGCATGAAAGACACAATTAATTTATTTTTTCAGTTGCATATAATGGAAGATAAATACATGATAAATACATGAAGTACTCTTTAATTTTCAGGAAATGAGGAAGGCGAAAGAGCTGATCCTATTTAATCCTAAATGGGGCATCAGGTACAGTCAGGAATACTGTGTCACCCCCCCCCCCCCCTACCAAATATTTTTTGCCCTTTCAATCTGGCAAATAATTTTGCCCAGATTTAGATTTGCCTGGCCAAATTGGTGCATAGAGATAATCATGGCTTTCTCAAATCCACCTCATTTTAAATTCACTCACTTGTAGCAAAGGTGAAAGGAGTGTAAATCAAACGGGGACAAAAAAATAAAATAAAAAAAAAAAAACAAAAAAAAACCAGTAAACCCTTGGACAGAATCTCTTTGTACATTTTTCCATGGTTTAATTCGCTCAAACCTCAGATTTAACAGAGTGAAGGCTGTAATCTCTCTTCCATTGTAACTAAATCTTATAAATTGACATTTACTAAGGCTTAAATAAAAAATATGTTTGTTTCCTGTAACATTCCCAAAAAATTCAGGGTCGGTAGGTCGGAATTTTTTTTTTCTTTTGCTTATGAATGGTCAAACATCCCCAGACTGAATATACTAGGTGTCATATTTACAGTGGACACCCAACATGGCATCCAAAATGGCTGCCAAGCGGCAGAAAACGAACTTCAGAAAATAATGATTACTCTTAATAACTAGGGTAAATATAAACTAGGTTGAGATATCTTATGTCTCAATTTAAGCTACAAGCTAATTTTCTTTTTTTTAATAAATGGAATCAGCTGATTGATCAAATGAAGTTTTGCCATTTGTCAGAAAAAAAAATCCACCCTGGGGTAATTTGAATGGGTCGGTCGGGTTACAGGAAACAAACTTTTTTTTTTTTAGGCCTAATGATGACACTCAGTGAAAAACCTTTCAGGTTAGATGTTTTCATAAAGTAATATCTTATGTGTCATCACACATAGATTTCAATGATAATCTGCTGTTTTGTTGACTAGATAGTGTTTGTCACAACATGAGAAATATTTCTAGTGGTTTCAAATGTAAATAAGCAAATACCAGTATGGCTGGATCTCTTTTCACTCAAATTATAATGGAAGAAGTATTTAAAAAGGTGCCACCTTCTAAAATTAGTCACATATCTATGTGATTTCACAAAAGACTTGATTTTGCTAACTTACTTAAATTTTAAAATTTCTAAATTATACATCATAGATAAGTATATTTTAAATTCATCCATTACAAATGCCCGTCTGTAATTAACAAGATACAATTAAATCCACAAGTCATTAAAAAAATGATGCTTGTTTTGGTCTGATTACAACTTTTTGTGAATTTTTCTTGCTTATCAAAATTTTTGATAACTTCTGATCACTATTTCAGAGCATATGATGCAAATAAAAAACTTGTTGAGGCCGATACAGGAAAAACGCTGACTGAGGACCAAATATCCTACCTCCAGACTGATCCAGACCAGGGTCTGATCACAAGGGTCTGGAGATCCATGGAAAAAATCCTCTTTGGACTCATCCTCCTTCTTATTTGTAAGTCTAGAAAATGAAAACCTTACCTCTGAGTTGTAAGTCTGAAATTATAAAATCCTACGTATGAGTTGTAATCTAAAACATGAAAATCCCATGTCTGATTTGTAAGTCTAAAACATGAAAGTCCTACTTTTTATTTGTAACACTAAAACATCCTTCTTCATATTTGTAAGTCTAAAACATCAAAATCATTCTTTTTAATTGTAAATCGTCCTATGTCTTATTTTCAAGTAAAAAAAATTAGATATTGTGGGTTATTGTATGTACAGTACTTTCAGTACTGTGATTTTGACTACAGGTGTAAGAGTGGTGATTGTGTATGTACAGTACTTTCAGTACTTTGATTTTGACTACAGGTGTAGGAGTGGTGATAGTTGGGTTCTTCAGCTGGCGCTACCACAGAGGTCAAGTGGAACGGGAACAGAAGTGTGTGTTTGAGCTGGTGGAGAAAATCATAGGTATGTATATAAAGAGAGAATCACATTAGGTATATGTGAAAAGAGAGAATCATAGGTAAGTATATAGAGAGAGAATCACATTAGGTATATGTAAAAAGAGAGAATCATATTAGGTATATGTAAAAAGAGAGAATCACATTAGGTATATGTGAAAAGAGAGAATCATATTAGGTATATGTAAAAAGAGAGAATCATAGGTAAGTATATAAAGAGAGAATCACATTAGGTATATGTAAAAAGAGAGAATCATAGGTAAGTATATAAAGAGAGAATCACATTAGGTATATGTAAAAAGAGAGAATCACATTAGGTATATGTAAAAAGAGATAATCATAGGTAAGTATAAAAAGAGAGAATCACATTAGGTATATGTAAAAAAGAGAGAATCACATTAGGTATATGTAAAAAGAGAGAATCACATTAGGTATATGTAAAAAGAGAGAATCACATTAGGTATATGTAAAAAAGAGAGAATCACATTAGGTATATGTAAAAAGAGAGAATCACATTAGGTATATGTAAAAAAGAGAGAATAAAATTAGGTATATGTAAAAAGAGAGAATCACATTAGGTATATGTAAAAAGAGAGAATCACATTAGGTATATGTAAAAAGAGAGAATCACATTAGGTATATGTAAAAAAGAGAGAATCATAGGTAAGTATATAAAGAGAGAATCACATTAGGTATATGTAAAAAGAGAGAATCATAGGTAAGTATAAAAAGAGAGAATCACATTAGGTATATGTAAAAAGAGAGAATAATATTAGGTATATGTAAAAAGAGAGAATCATAGGTAAGTATATATATAGAGAATCACATTAGGTATATGTAAAAAGAGAGAATCATAGGTAAGTATATATATAGAGAATCACATTAGGTATATGTAAAAAGAGAGAATCATAGGTAAGTATATAAAGAGAGAATCACATTAGGTATATGTAAAAAGAGAGAATAATATTAGGTATATGTAAAAAGAGAGAATCATAGGTAAGTATATATATAGAGAATCACATTAGGTATATGTAAAAAAGAGAGAAAATTGCAGGTGAGTGTGAAGAGAATAATAATAGTTATGTGTAACAAGAGAAAATTATTGCCATTAGATATGTGTAGACAGAGAAAGTCATCAACTGGAGGAACTGAACTTGCCTAATCCTGGTTATTCTTTGCAGATTTAGTGAAGGATAATTATGAACTACACCAGGAGAACAACAGACATCCAGAATTTATTGCTGTTTCCCATGTCCGAGATCAGCTGTTACCACCAAAACAAAGGTATGCAGGTCCATTATCAGCTGTTATCACCAAAACAAAGGTATGAAAGTCCGCTGTCAGCTGTTATCACCAAAACAAAGGTATGAAAGTCCGCTGTCAGCTGTTATCACCAAAACAAAGGTATGAAAGTCTGTGGTAAGCCATTATCTCAAAACAAAGGTATGAAAGTCTGTGGTCAGCTGTTACCACCAAAACAAAGGTATGAAAGTCAGTGGTCAGCTGTTACCACCAAAACAAAGGTATGAAAGTCCATTATCAGCTGTTACCATAAAAACAAAGGTATAAACGCGGTCAGCTGTTATAAAAAAAAAACGAAGGTATGTAAGTTAGCAGTCATCTGTTATCTTAAAACAAAGGTTGGAAAGTCAGCGGTCAGCTGTTACCACCAAAACAAAGGTATGAAAGTCAGCGGTCAGCCCCAATTTTTTTACAGAATTATTTTTTTATCTTTCAGAGGTACACAGAGGTGGATTATCTGAATATGTTTAAAAAAGAAAGATCCCAGACATTTGTTTTCCAGCCATGTGTTGTTGATAATGTGTCTATATTAAACTAAAAACTGCATATACATGTAGATCTAGCATCTCTGCTTTACATTGCATTACTAATTTTCATTTATCATGACAACTTTTATTTACAGTATTGATACATCATATTGGTAATTCTATATTAAGACAGAAGCTGAGGCCCCGCTGGGAAAAAGCCGTGAAGTTTATCGAGGCGAACGAGTCAAGAATCCGAATCGAGAACCAGACAGTCCAGGGGGAGGATTTCTTAGTCTGGAGGTGGCTCCCGGTAAGTTAGGTCTATAAGTGGTTCCCTGGTAAGATAAGTCTGTAGGTGGTTCCCTTTTAAGGTAAGTCTGTAGGTGGTTCCCTGGTAAGATAAGTCTATAGGTGGTTCCCTGGTAAGATAAGTCTGTAGGTGGTTCCTGGTAAGTTAGGTCTATAAGTGGCTTCCATTAAGATAAGTCTGTAGGTGGTTCCTGGTAAGATAAGTCTATAGGTGGTTCTCTGGTGAGATAAGTCTGTAGGTGGTTCCCTGGTAAGATAAGTCTATAGGTGGTTCCCTGGTAAGATAAGTCTGTAGGTGGTTCCCTGGTAAGATAAGTCTGTAGGTGGTCCCTTGGTAAGATAAGTCTGTAGGTGGTTCCCTTTTAAGATAAGTCTGTAGGTGGTCCCTTGGTAAGATAAGTCTGTAGGTGGTTCCCTTTTAAGATTAGTCTGTAGGTGGTTCCCTGGTAAGATAAGTCTGTAGGTGGTTCCCTGGTAAGATAAGTCTATAGGTGGTTCCCTGGTAAGATAAGTCTATAGGTGGTTCCCTGGTAAGATAAGTCTGTAGGTGGTTCCCTGGTAAGATAAGTCTGTAGGTGGTTCCCTGGTAAGATAAGTCTGTAGGTGGTTCCCTGGTAAGATAAGTCTATAGGTGGTTCCCTGGTAAGATAAGTCTATAGGTGGTTCCCTGGTAAGATAAGTCTGTAGGTGGTTCCCTGGTAAGATAAGTCTATAGGTGGTTACCTGGTAAGATAAGTCTATAGGTGGTTCCCTGATAAGATAAGTCTATAGGTGGTTCCCTGGTAAGATAAGTCTGTAGGTGGTTCCCTGGTAAGATAAGTCTATAGGTGGTTACCTGGTAAGATAAGTCTATAGGTGGTTCCCTGGTAAGATAAGTCTATAGGTGGTTCCCTGGTAAGATAAGTCTATAGGTGGTTCCCTGGTAAGATAAGTCTATAGGTGGTTCCCTGGTAAGATAAGTCTGTAGGTGGTTCCCTGGTAAGATAAGTCTATAGGTGGTTACCTGGTAAGATAAGTCTATAGGTGGTTCCCTGGTAAGATAAGTCTATAGGTGGTTCCCTGGTAAGATAAGTCTGTAGGTGGTTCCCTGGTAAGATAAGTCTATAGGTGGTTACCTGGTAAGATAAGTCTATAGGTGGTTCCCTGATAAGATAAGTCTATAGGTGGTTCCCTGGTAAGATAAGTCTATAGGTGGTTCCCTGGTAAGATAAGTCTATAGGTGGTTCCCTGGTGAGATAAGTCTATAGGTGGTTCCCTGGTATGATAAGTCTATAGGTGGTTCCCTGGTAAGATAAGTCTATAGGTGGTTCCCTGGTAAGATAAGTCTGGAGGTGGTTCCCGGTAAGATAAGTTTGGAGGTGGCTTCTGGTAAGATTATTGTGGAAATTGCTTTTGGTAAGCCGATAGCAACTTTATGTCTTGTGCAAAAAAAAAAAACTTTGTTGAGAAACACTCATATACAGTAAAATCTGTGCAATCGGACACACTGTGAATACCGACATTAAATTTCATTCTCATTTTACTGTTTTTTTATGCTCTTTTACACGATGCAATCTGACATCCTGTCTATTCCGACACAAATTTGACTTCCATTGCCTGTGGGATTAGATAGGTTTCACTGTTACTGTGACTCTAGGTAGAATGTAAATAAAGATGTACTAAAACAAAACTCAGTAATTACAGTACATGTGGTAACTGATTAAATCTTTTTCCTTGTAGGCTTGCTCCAATGGAGGAAAATACTGGCAGGGTCAAGGTAAAGTCAACAATTTTCATATATCTTTATTTTTGCTCCCCTGTTTTGTTTAAAAATATGTTTTAGCTGTACAGTAAGCACCAGTTAATTCACTGGAAAATAGTCCCATTTAGAAAACATCTCTCTATGTTCCTTATATACTGAACAAAAAAAGAAACGCATAATCAGAATAATTTGAAATTCTAAGTTTTCAGTTTAAACCTTGTATTATTTAAGCGATTTTAGAGTGTGTTGTGATAAAAATCAATGTTGCAAATTGAAAAGTCAAGGTGAGGTCATTTTCATTGCCCCCAAATTCAAGGGGCATAACAATATTGACTGTGCAAAGTCTCAATGTTAGTGGGTTTCCAATGTACGGATATCGTGGGGGAATATCATCTCATTTTAGTCTCATGTGAATAATTTATGCATTTTTATGCTGATTTTTTCATCCAGCAATTGAAGCGACAATTTTTACAGCAAGTTCTGAATCGCATGAGGTGATGAAGGGGGGGGGGGGGTGTCTGACGGTCCTGCCTGGTTGTGGTTACCTGCGGATGGCCAGATAGTGGTCTTCAGACGTTAGTTTTAAGGTTGCAATTTCCTGTTGCGTAGCTCCATTTAGTATCATGGTTAGCCTGGTTGTATTCATCTTTGTCTGGGCGTGGCATTGCAGAATTAACAGTGCAATCAAATCTTAAATATGGGTTTAAAAGAAGTGTTAAAAGTTTCTCTAAATCCAAAATATCAATGAAAATAGACATCTGATTTAGAAGAAATCATGAAAAACACTACTTTCATAAACATGTTTAATCAAGGGAGATAATTCAACACGTGGGTTTTAAAACCCCATGTTGTCCTTTAAATAGGTCACAGGTATCCAATGATATAAAAAACAGTTGTTTCATGTACATTTTAAAAATTTCTTTGACGAGTAAAACAATATGCGTTTCTTTTTTTGTTGAGTATATAAGGCCATGCAAAGTTAATTCCTTGGTTCTCGGGCTTTTTTTCAAGAAATATGATGAGGGAGGGAGGCTTTTTTTTAAAAATACTTTCTATTGCCCCCAAAATATGATGAGGCTGCTTTTTACATTGTACAAAACCTCAAATGATGAGGGAGGTGATTTGTTGTTTTTCTTTTATTGATTTAGCAATAAAAGGATCAATTAGGCACCCTTGGAAGAGATAAGGGAGGGCCTGAGAACCAAGAAATTTTTTTTATTTTGGCCTAACTAATCTTGCTTACAAAAAAACCAAAATTCCAATTGCCTGTGACTTCCTTTAAGCCAGATTTTACATTGGAAATTTAGTAATTTCTGCTGTGTTTGATAATAATGAAGAATAAATCTGAAATTAAGATTACAGTTTTAGAATTTGTCTTTACAGAAATGTTCATTCATTTTGTTTGAACAACTTTATTATAATTTCAGCATTTGGTGAGAACAACGCATCGTCAGGTGGTGGAGGGGCCCTGCCCTATAGTCCTACCCCGTGTCTGAAAATCAGAAACATGTTTGATGCAGAAATGTGAGTCTCTGATCTTAATCCCAGATACTCTAGCACTAGGATTTAAGATTTTCATCAACATTTTCATTAAAAGTTTCCATATGTTTTGTCGAATCCTTTGGAGAAATGAATCATAAAAGCTCTGTGCTTCCCTAATGAGGGTTCTTCTAAATTGTTCTGTTTTTGTTGCCAGGGAAACAGACGAGGATTGGGAAGTGAATGTTCAGGACGCCATATTGGAAAAGTGCAAAGGAATTATGGGAATTCTCCATATCTATGTGGACTCCAACTCGAAGGAGGTAATTCACTGCAGCACCTGAACTCTTTACCACTTACTGAATTGTGGAACATACACTTAATGTTCCTGTCATAGAAATATGACGTTACTTTTTCCCCAAAAGCACTTTATAGTGTACGATACAAGTTAATCAAATGTAGCACTGTATCCTTTGTTTTACAGGGGTGTGTGTACATTAGATTTAACACTGTATCCTTTGTTTTACAGGGGTGTGTGTACATTAAATGTAACAGCTGTGAGACGGCCTACAGTGTGTACAAATCTCTTCATGGCTGGTGGTTTGATGGTAAGTTAGAGCGGATAATTATCATAATTAAATTATCACCGTTAAATGGGACACTTGTTGGATGTGTCAGTTTAAGATAATTTTTAAAATGTTCAGTTGGTTTTAATAATTCTAAAAAAAAGTCTTTACTAGATCTATGGACTTAAATAGGTCCAAAATCAAGTGACATATATTTAACATTTGAGGAGCTGGCTTATATCTAGACTTTGCCTCCTGCCCGATCTGTTTATATATTTATAAGTGCTGCGCAATATCACTGGTTAACTGGTGTATCCCGATTTCGTTCTTCACAATACGTATCGCAGTATTTTTTTTTTGTGAAAATCGGTTCGGGTTCGATATGCTATAAATTGTTATAAAAAGAGTTATTTGCCCTTTTCAATGTGAAATATGGCGGCAAGCGATGTGAAGTGTGATCAGAAACCAGAGACATGTCTCTGTCAGAAATGAAAAGACGACAGCTGTTATATGAAACCCTTTCATGTTAAAGCCGAATCTGAATATTACAACTTGATTCTTAAAGTTGTGCCACAAAAAACTTAGTTTGCCAGTTGCATGGACACAACACGATCAGGCAATAGCAATATTAATTTGAGTATACATGTAATTTGTGTTTTCATATAACATTGATGAAAGGCAAATTTTAATAGAAATTTTATATTGTGATATATTGCAATACAAAATATAATATTGCAATATACCGTGATACGATTTTTCAGTCACTATACCAAGCACTAGTACAGTGGAGCCTCATTTGTCCGGACGCTTTGATTCCTAGTCAAGTTGTCCGGATACAAGCGTCCGGATACCTGAATCACCAGTTAAACAATACAAAATATCATTACAAACTTCTGTTCCGATGAAAAATTGTCAAGATACTGAAGTGTCCGGATATCTGGCGTCCGGATATTTGAGGGTCCACTGTATTTATTACATAATATTAACATTTCCGATGTCTTTGTCCGAAATACAATTACAAATAGTTAATGTACTTATTTCTACATCAATGTACTGGTTCATCGATAGGCACGCTTAAAAAAAAATCATGTGTGGGACGGGACAAATATAGAGAAAGAAGTGGGGTTAGAGCACATGGAGAATCAAGAGCATGTAAATATTAGGAATAACTGCCAGATTTTTTTTTCTTTCATGATGATGATCAATCAGTTGACTTAGGTGATCATTTTAATTCGGCGTTTATGCAAATTATCATGCAAGCCACTGGATTGATCACATGAAATAAAAAAAAATTAGACATACCGTATAAGTAGAAATTTTAGCG